>NC_056726.1:462342354-462469854 GCF_019279795.1 Protopterus annectens
TCCCTAACCTAACATTATCACCACTTACTCTAACCCCTTAAATAACCCACACACATTTGCAAACACACACATGCACCTAGTATACATCCCACTTTCCTGATTTAGTGCAACAAACATCATGCAAAATGTTCATTTGACAAACTGATGTTCGGCCAAACATCCTACACTTGCATTTGTCAGGCAAAGCAATGGTTGACTAAACACACAGCACTCATACATATATATATGTGTGTGTGTGTGTGTGTGTGTGTGTGTGTGTGTGTGTGTACAAGCACATATATATGTATATATATATATATATATATATATATATATATATATATATATATATACAGGCATCTTTACACATATATATATTTTTTTTAACAATGTCCTTAAAGACTTTCCTGTGTTAAATTCATAGAGTTTACAAGACAGATTTAGGCATTCAGTCAGTACCCAGCCTCCCAGGGCAACTATTGTCTCCAAGAGGGCAAAACAAGCCAGGCCTGGATTGAATTTATGGGTTCCTATCCAGTCATCGAACTTTAGCATAAAGGAAGTGAAGGTACCACTCTAAATTACGCGCAGTGAAAGATTATTCCATAGATGGTCTACAGTTTCTCTAAATACTAAATGATTTGTCATATACCCTGTATTGATTCTTAACAGATGCTGTTATAATTATTTAAACTTCAGATATTTTTGTTTTATTTTTGAAGATTGTAAAATTATTGTTCTTAAAATGTTTTGCAATAATTTGGAGCTTTTCTCCCCAGGCCTCCTCTGAAAATGGGCTTTTACTCAGTCGGACTTCCCCCGTAGTCATACGTCAATCAATAAATACATACATACGTACATACGTACATACATACGTTTGTTTTGTGGAGGTGTGGGAGATCAAGCAGGTTGAATCGATGGGAATGATTGATGTAACTCACCTCACAGGCCTGTTGAAGAGAAATAGCATTGGGATAGAACCTCAAGCCTGTCTTGGTAGTTGATGATCTGTATGTGGTGAGCTTTTTAATTAGATGCCTATGGTTTCTTTCTAGTTGCATGATATGTTTTGATAGATAATTTGTCTGATCAGAGAAGAGTATAGAGGAATGATAACTAAATATAACTCATCCAAGGCAAAAGAAGTTATTAACTGGCACAGAGAGAGGGATTTCCTGACTAATGTTGCTATGTGGTGGTTAAAAGACAGGGAGTTGTATACAGAGCTGCAGAGATCTGTGATGGCCATAACAGTTTGGAGTGAGGTGATTTTATATATATATATATATATATATATATATATATATATATATATATGTATGTATATATACATATTTTATATATACACACACACACACACACACACACACACATATATATATATATATATATATATATATATATATATATATACACACACACACACACACACACACACACACACACACACACACACACACATATATGGCAAAGAGAGAGGTGGCGAAGGCTAAGGATAAGGCATATGAAGAGTTGTATGAAAGGTTGGACACTAAGGAGGGAGAAAAGGACCTGTACCGATTGGCTAGACAGAGGGACCGAGCTAGGAAAGATGTGCAGCAGGTAAATGTGATAAAGGATAATGAGGGAAACATACTCACAAGCGAGGAGAGTGTGTTGAGGAGATGGAAAGAGTACTTTGAGGGGTTGATGAATGAAGAGAATGAGAGGGAGAGAAGGTTGGATGATGTAGGGATAGTGAATCATGAAGTACAATGGATTAGCAAAGAGGAAGTAAGGATAGCTATGAAGAGAATGAAGACTGGAAAGGCTGTTGGCCCAGATGACATACCTGTGGAAGCATGGAGGTGTTTAGGTGAAATGGCAGTGGAGTTTTTAACCAGATTGTTTAATGAAATCTTGGAAAGTGAGAGGATGCCTGAGGAATGGAGAAAAAGTGTTTTGGTACCGATTTTTAAGAATAAAGGTGATGTGTAGGGCTGTAGTAACTATAGAGGGATTAAACTGATCAGTCACAGCATGAAGTTATGGGAAAGAGTAGTGGAAGCAAGGTGAAGAAGGGACGTGATGATTAGTGATCAGCAGTATGGATTCATGCCAGGAAAGAGCACTACAGATGCAATCTTTGCTCTGAGAGTGTTGATGGAGAAGTACAGAGAATGTCAGAAGGAGTTGATTGTGTTTTTGTAGACTTAGAGAAAGCATATGACAGGGTGCCTAGAGAGGAGTTGTGGTATTGTATGAGGACATCAGGAGTGTCAGAGAAGTATGTAAGAGTGGTACAGGATATTACGAGGGTAGTGTGACAGCAGTGAGGTCTGCTGTGGGAGTGACGGATGTGTTTAAGGTGGAGGTGGGGTTACATCAAGGATCAGCTCTGAGCCCTTTCTTATTTGCAATGGTGATGGACAGGTTGACAGACGAGATTAGGCAGGAATCCCCGTGGACTATGATGTTTGCAGATGACATTGTGATCTGTAGTGAGAGTAGTGGACAGGTGAAGGAGACCCTGGAGAGGTGGAGATATGCTCTAGAGAGAAGAGGCATGAAGGTCAGCAGGACTAAGACAAAATATATGTGTGTGAATGAGAGGGAGGATAGAGGAATGGTGAGGATTCAAGGAGTAGAGGTGGGGAAGGTGGATGAGTTTAAATACTTGGGGTCAATAGTTCAGAGTAATGGTGAGTGTGAAAGAGAGGTGAAGAAGAGAGTACAGGCAGGATAGAGTGGGTGGATAAGAGTGTCAGGGGTGATTTGTGACAGACGAGTACCTGTAAGAGTGAAAGGGAAGGTCTACAAGAGGGTAGTGAGACCAGCTATGTTATATGGGTTGGAGACAGTGGCATTGACAAAAAAAGCAGGAGTTTGAGCTGGGTGTGGCAGAATTAAAGATGTTAAGATTTGCACTGGATGTGACGAGGGGGGACAGGATAAGGAATAAGTATATTAGAGGGTCAGCCCAGGTTGGAAGGTTTGGAAACAAAGCCAGAGAGGCACGATTACATTGGTTTGGACATGTGCTGAGGAGGGATGCTGACTATATTGGAAAAAAGATGCTAAGGATGAAGCTACCAGGTAACAGGAAAAGAGGAAGGCCTAAGATAATGCTACACTTTTTCAATTTAATTTAAGCCAGTTTCCCAGTTTCTAATGCACATTAGTTTCTGTGGTTTGACCCTTGTTGCATTAACACAGTATTGGATGAATGATGACTGCAAACTGGGAGCCATAATTGACTCACCTGCTGACACAGACATTCTCCAAAAGGGCCTTACTGAGACGGACACCTGGTGTCAAAGTCATGGTCTCAGGCTAAATGCCAAAAAATGCATAGTCATCCCATTTGGGAAAAACAAAACACCCATGAATTACCACATAGGTGGTAGCCCCCTTAATACAGAGGTCTGGGGACCCAGGTAGATAGTAATCTCTCCTTTGACAATCATATTGCCAAAGTAGTTAGGAAATCCTTCTATGTAGCCCATCTAATTACTAAAGGGTTCACATCTAGAAATAAAGAGGTCATAGTGCCCCTCTGCTCGTTATTCATCAGACCCATCATAGAGTACAATGCCCCGTTTGGGATGTACCTCACAAGACACTTCAAACAGCTGGAAAGACCGCAAAAGTACCTCACCAAGAGGATTACTGGCCTCAAACATATGCCCTATGCAGCCTGGCTGAAAAGACTCCGGCTGTACTCAGTGGCATATCGCTTACTCTGAGGTGATCTCTGCCTGACTTACAAAGCCATGTCCAACTCAGAATTGATGGACATGCTCCACCTAAAGAAATCCAAGTCACAGCGAGCCACTCGCTCTAGTGAGCTAAACCTCACCACAACAATAAATAAAACATGCTGGAGTGATAGATTCCTGTTGCAGAGACTCCCCATGCTTTGGAACAAAATTCCTAACTACATTAGGCAGAGCCCCTCACTAACACTCTTCAAGAGAAACCTTGACGAGTGGATGGGTAACAGAAAATACACCCCTGGGATCACTTCATTGGCTCTTGTTGACAGAGGCTCAGTTAATTAATCAATGGGATGGTGAAAGCTGACACACTCTGGCTAGGCTTATAAATGCCCTCGGGCAGATAGCCTAGTACCTACCTATGAACCTATGAAAAACAACAACCAGCTTGCAGTCAGAGGCAATTTTTTTGGCCATTTGTTTGACTTGGTGATTTAGAAATTTGAGAAGTAGATGCCAAACGGGTTCCACTTCTAAGCCTTGAGAAATACCTCTAGTTACAGTTTTGTTTTCTGAGGTGGAACTTGTTACTTTAACTTTCTGAGGGTATACATTTAGCCATTTAAGTTTATTTACAGTTCCAGCACTGGAAATTGACCACACCGAGGTATGTTGCCTGAGGTGCATAACTACTATCTGCAACTTCACTGACAGTGACTTCCTTGAGGTCTACTAAATTAAGTAGCTATGATCTCTCACTATCTCTCTCTCTCATAGGTTCATAGGTTGGTACTAGGCTATCGGCCCTAGGGCCTATACAAGCCTAGCCACAACAATTCCCTGGATATTTCTTCTCACAATATTTACTTCCCTGGACCCCTGTTTAGCAGGGTGACTGACATGATCCCCAGGGTGAATTTCCTGTCTTCCATCCAATCATCAAGGTTCCTTTTGAAGAGAGCCAAGGAGGTGCTCTGCTTGACATGTATGGGTAGTCTGTTCCAGAGTATGTGGAGTCTCTGGGTCAGGAACCTATCCCTCCAGCATGTTTTGTTCATTGTGATGACAAGGTTTAGGTCCCTGGAGCATGTGGCTCTGAGGGATTGGGATTTCTTTAAGTGGAGCATGTCCAACAGCTCAGGGTTTGACATTGCCTTGTATGTTAAGCAGAGATCGCCTCTGAGTAGACAATATGCTACAGAGTATAGCTGGAGTTTTTTTAGACAGTCAGCATATGGCATCTGCTTTAGGCCTGTGATTCCTTTAGTGAGGTATTTCTGCAGCTTATCCAGCTGTTGCAGATGTCTTGTGAGGTACATCCCAAGTGGGACGTTATACTCTATAATGCGTCTAATGAGGGATGAGTACAGTGGGACAATGTCCTCCTTTTTTCTGGAAGAAAAGCCCTTAGTGATGAGGTGTGCCACATAAAAGGATTTCCTGACTGTTGTGGCGATATGGTTATCGAAGGTGGTGTCCGTAAGTCTCTCGTCACACTTTCGGTCTTTAGTGTACTGCCACCTATGTGGTAATTCATGGGTACATGGTTTTTCCCAAAGGGGATAACTATATATTTCTTGGCATTAAGTTTGAGCCCATGGCTCTGGCACCAAGCATCTGTTTCTGTAAGGCCTTTTTGTAGAATATCCACATCATTTGGGGATTAAATAATGGCTCGCAGTTTACAGTCATCTGCAAACTTTGTTAACTAGAGTCCCTTAGTGTTGGCCTATAGGTTCATAGGTTCATAGCTTAGTACTAAGCTAACTGCCCTTGTGAGCCATTTTAAGCCTAGCCAATTATCCCTTGTGGGACTCAAACCCTGCACCTTGTGTTTGTAAGGCAAACACCTTAACCATTAGGCCACCCTCCCAACCCCAGAGAAGTAGATGCCAAACAAGAGCGGTCCCAGGACTGAACCCTGAGGTACTCCACGTGTCACTTGTCTGGAGCTGGATTTGGAGTCGGCTACTTTTACAGTCTGGGTTCTGTCAGTAAGCCAGTTGGCAACCCATCGAGTGAAGTAGGGATTTATGCCCAGCTTAGTAAGTTTATCTATGATTCCAGAGAGGAGGATGGTGTCAAAGGCCTTGGCGAGGTCCAGATAGGCTGTGTGGACTGTCTTACCTTTGTCCCCAGCTCTGGAGACTGATTTGAAGAAGTCAGTCAGGTTCAGGAGACAGGATCGGCCCTTCACAAACCCAAACTGGGTAGGGTCCAGTGTTTGAAGGTTGGCAATGTTTTTGTTTATAAGTTCCATGATAATGCGTTCCATGCCCTTGCAGATCAGGCTCGTCAGACTGATTCATAGGTTCATAGGTAGGTACTACACTATAGGCCCAAAGGCTTACATAAGCCTAGCCAAAAAGGTTCCCTGGCTTACGCCACCCAAGAAAGTTATTTTCCTGTGCCACTGTCGAGCAGACACACAGAAGTGATCCCCGGGGTGTATTTCCTATTTCCCATCCACTCATCAATATTTTTCTTGAAGAGTACTAATGAAGAACTTTACTTGACATAGATGGGTGGCCTGTTCCAGAGTATGGGAAGTCTCTGGGACAGGAATCTATCCCTCCAGCATGTCCTGTTTATTGTGGTGTCAAGGTTTAGATCACTAGAGTGTGTAGCTCGGAGGGATTGGGATTTCTTCAGGTGTAGCATGTCCAACAGCTCTGGGTTTGACACAGCTTTATATGTTAGGCAGAGATCACCTTGGAGTAGGCGATATGCTACGGAGTAAAGCTGGAGATTTTTGAGACGGTCAGTGTAGGGCATTTGTTTGAGGCCAGTAATCGTCTGTGTGAGGTACTTCTGTGGCCTTTCCAGCAGCTGCAGATGTCTTGTGAGTTACATTCCAAAAGGGGCATTGTACTCTATAATAGGAATAATAAGTGTCGAGTAGAGGGGAACAATGACCTCTTTTTTCCTGGATGAGAACCCTTTTATGATGAGGTGTGCCATGTAGAAGGACTTCCTGACTACTGTGGCGATGCGGCTATCTCTCATGCGGCTATCAAAGGAGAGACTACTGTCCACCTGGGTCCCAAGGTCTCTTATCACACATTCAGTGTTAAGTAGATTGCTGCCTATGTGGTAGTTCATGAGTACAGAGTTTTTACCAAAGGGGATGACACTGCACTTTTTGACATTGAGCCTGAGGCAGTGGCTCTGACACCAGGCATCTGTCTCAGCGAGGCCCTTCTGTAGGATGTCCACATCATTTGGGGACTTGACTATGGCTCCTAGTTTGCAGTCATCTGCGAACTTCATTAACCAGATGCCTTCTGTGTTAGCCTGTACTTCAGAGAAGTAGATACCAAACAGGAGAGGTCCTAGGACTGAATCCTGTGGTACTCCACTTGTCACTGGTTTGAGGTCAGATTTGGAGTCTGCAACTTTTACAGTGTGGGTTCTGTCAGTGACCCAGTTCATAACCCATCTTGTGACATAGGGATTTATACCTAGTTTGTTGAGTTTAGCTATAATTCCAAAATGAAGGATGGTGTCAAAAGCCTTGGCGAGGTCAAGATAGGCTGTGTGAACCACATTACCCTCATCTACGGCTTTGGTGACTGCCTCAAAGAAGTCGATCAGGTTCAGGAGGCATGATCTGCCTTTCACAATCCTGAACTTGGTGGGATCCAGAGTTTGGAGGTTACCAATGTCTTTATTTATGAGTTCCATGATGATGCATTCCATGGCCTTGCAGACCAGGCTCGTCAAGCTAATAGGGCGATAGTTCCTGGGATCAGTGGTGGCTCCCCCTTTGTGGAGTGGGATAACTGTTGCTGTGCACCATTCAGTGGGCACAAATCCTGATGCAAGGCTATTATTGAACATGGTGTTTAGGTGGGGAGCCAGTTCATTCTGAAGTTCGTGTAAAACGCAGCCTGGGATGTTGTCCGGTCCCTTGGATGCTGTGTTTTTGGATTTAGAGAGTGCAGCTTTTACCTGTGTAGTTGTGATTACAGGGGCTCTGCATTCTTCCTGTATAGATATGGGCCCTTTAGGAGGTGAGGGGGGGGTAAAGTTAACACTGAACCTATCTGCCAGGATGTTGGCAATATCAGTTGGTTCTGTAATTTTCATGCCGTTGTGCTGTAACTCAGAGCAGATCTGGGTGTTGCCATCGAGATTCTTGACATAGCTATAGAATGCTTTGTGGTTGTCCTTAGAATTAGTGGCAATTTTGTTTTCATAGCTAGCTTTGGAGGATCTTATAAGGGATCTCAGCTTCTTACTGAGGCTGACCAGGGAGCTCCTCCACTCATGGGATTTTACTCTCTTGCAACAGTTTCTTCCTTCTGTTGTACAATTTGTTTTTGGCAGGGGACCACCAGATTGGCTTCCTTTTTTTGGAGGATAGTGTCTTGGTTCTGTTTCGGATAGCATGATTCATGCACTCATGTAAGTGCTTATAGAGAGCATTTGTGTAGGATTCAGCAGTTGTAACTGTATTGTTCATCTGCATGGTTGTCATGAAGTTCACCACTTCTGTCTTAAGAAGCATGAGGTTGGCTTTGGAGAAATTATTTACTGTGGTTTCCTTAATGGCAGGTGGGGGCGGGATGTGGATATCAGGGGTGATTAGCTTATGGTCGGATCGGACCAACGAGGAGTTGACTTCAGGTGTGGTACACCGGTCACTCAGGTTGGTAATGACTAGGTCTAAGATGCTGTTGCCCCTGGTGGGGGTGTGGATAAGTTGATCCAGGGCATTGGAGTTTATGAATTCCAGAAAGCGTTGAGCTTAGGAATTGGCACACAAGTAGTTTTCCCAGTTAATGGTGGGGTAGTTGAAGTCTCCCATTATTAGGGTGTTTGGTTGAAACCTAATATTTTCCAGTACATCAAGAAAAGAGGAGTGGGAATCCTGGGGCATGGTGGTGGATCTGTAGCAAGCTACAAATTGGATTGCAGTTTTGCCCAGAGTTAGTTGCACTTGGATAACCTTAGATGCATTATGCTGAGCAACTAGCCTGGAGTTGTGGATATCCTTAATGAATATGGACACACCTCCGCCTTTGGTGTTTCAGTCCAAGTTACATAGCCGAAAAGTGTGGTATGTGTTTTAGCCTGGTAGTGCAGGGGTGCTCTCTGGAGCCTTGAACCAGGTCTAAGTCACGGCACAGATATCGATGTTCTCCATTTTAAGGAGTGACTCGAGTGAGTGCATTTTGAGATTTAGACTTCTAGCATTGAGTAGCATTACCCTCAGTTTTTGCTTGCCCGTTCCTGTTACGGTGGTGAATTTATCATTTGAACCTTGCCTAAAAAAGGCACTATAGGGGCAGCAAGAGCCTTAGCCAGTATCCGGAATCCCAGGGTCGACAGGTGCAGGCCATCTCTGGCAAAGCATCATGGTCTGTCGACCATGTCATCCCAAGCAGGCAGATACTGGATCCACTTAGAATGACACCAGAAGCTTAGCCAATTGTTGAAGTCAATCATTTTGTCCTTGTACTGCGGTATCATTCTGGGCAATGGCAGAATGCTGCTCAGGGCTAGGGTCATACCTGCCTGGGCTACAAGATCGTAGAGCTCTTCCATGTCTCTTTTCATGTAGTCCAGGGAGGTACATCTCAGGTCATTCACACCAACATGGACAATGACAGAGTCATACTTGTACTTGTTGTGGAGTGAACTGAGTGTGTGGGTTATGTGGCGGATCCTGGCACCCGACAGGCAGCTGACAGTAACCTTCTCCTTGTTTAGCCTGGTGAGTGGGACATCAGTGTGCCTAACTATTGAGTCACCTATGACTAGTGTGTTGGGTACGTTGTTTTGCCTTATTGGCTGTGGTTGAGTGGCACACTGAGTCTGTGGGCTATGCATTATTTGGGTTGTGTTGGGGGATGGAGGTTGCTTGCGTTTCTGCTTTGGAGGTCTCTGTTGCTTAGACAGATTATTACTGAGAGCCTCCGCAAATGTTTTTGTGTTACTATGTGTGGATTTTGGTGGTGTAGATTTAGTGAGACTATGTGATGAGTGTGGTGCAAATGTTTTCCTTCTCCACTTGACGGTCAAGTTCAGTCTTGGTTGGAGAGAGCTTTACCTCCCGTTTGGCTAGATAAGTGCATCTCTCACAGGTTGTAGTGTTGGGTGGTAGGAGGAGAGGGTTGTCTGTGTACATGAGGCAATTTCTACATTGCCTCAAGATGCCCAGATTCATCAGATAGACAGGAGAGAACATTTGGATCTCACCTTTGGACATGCCTGAATAAAAAACTATTTTCCTTTAGATAAGTGAGGAAAGTGAATACAAGAGCTGTTTTTCTCTAAGCAAGTGAGAAAAGTAAGTACAAAAACTGTTCTCCTCTAGGTAATGAGGAAGGTTGAGTGCTATAGTAATTAGTAGATTATTTAGTGCTCACAGGTTCTGAACAAGTGCTGAGCACGAATAAGGAAATTTAAGTGCTAGAACTAAGATTCTGTATCTGCAGTAGATGAGTTACAGGACAGAAACAAGTGCAAATGCAGGCTTTCAAATCAAAAAGTTGAGAGAGATGGAAAAGATTGCCCAAACGGCCAATAACTACAATTTCTGGGCCAGAACCACTCCTTATGTGGTAGACAGGTTACCTAGTGCTTATCACTCCCACTGATAAGCTAGAAGGCTTCCCTCCAACACAGAAAGGCTTGGGGGGCTCAGAATCTTACCTACAGTCCTGGATACAGCAAATAATGTATCTGGACTACACTAGTTACAGAAAAGGTAGGAAACAGGCTTACAGTATTTTTTTTTTTTTACAGAAAAGTAGCTAAAACAGCAGTAAAAACAATTCATATGCAGTGCAAGCTAGCACACTTGAGTATGTAGCAATATTGGACCAAACGCAGTTTAAAAAATGCAATTAAATTAAAAAGGACTAAAAGTAAGTGCAGAAGGAGTTTATTAGGTAGAATGTGGTAAAGAGGTGGGACTGGGGGAGTGTCCCAGATCAAATCTACAGTCGGGCGGGCAACTGCAAAAGCCACCACATTTAAACTACGAGCCAGAAATAGTAAGGTTGGGTGGGACAAAACACTTTCAGCAGAGATCTGAAAACCTATAAGCAACAATTAACAGTACAAACTCTAAAACCAAAAAATATACTTAGCTCTGTATATTTCCAGATAGATTGAAAAGCAGTCTCTCAGAACACAGGTTCCAGCAATGAAATGCAGGCTGTTACTAACAGGTCTAATGGTGGGACAGTAGTTCCCGGGATCCAAGGTGGATCCCCCCTTGTGGATTGGGATAACTGTAGCTGTGCATCACTTAGTGGGCACGAAGCATGAGGTGAGGCTGTGATTAAACATGACACTTAGCTGAGATGCCAGTTCATTTTGTAGTTCATGTAGTACACAGCCCGGGATGTCATCTGGTCCCATGGATGCTGTATTCTTAGCTTTGGAGAGTGTGGTTTCTACCTGTGTGGCCTTGATTACTGGAATTTGGCAATCTTTTGGTATTGAGATGGGCCCTTTAGGGGGTGAGAGGGGGGTTAAGTTGGCACTAAATCGATCTGCCAGGATATTGGCAATATCCTTGGGATCAGTATATTTAATGCCATTCTGTTGTAGCTCAGAGCAGATCTGAGCATTGCCATTTAGATTCTTGACATAACTATAGAATGCCTTGTAGTTGTCTTTGGAATCTTTGGCAATTTTATTTTCATAACTAGCTTTGGAGGATTTTATGAGGGATCTCAGCTTCTTTCTGAGGCTGGTAAGGGAGTTTTTTGCATCCTGGGATTTTCCTCTTTTCTGCAACATTTTCTTCCTTTTGTTGTAACATTTGATTATGACAGGGGACCTCCAGATTGGCTTCCTTTTTTTGGAGGAGAGCATCTTGGTTCTATTTGGGATGGCATGATTCATGCATGAGTGGATGTGCTCATACAGTGCCTTAGTGTAGGATTCAGCAGTCGAACTTTCAGATCCCATCTGCATAGGTGCCTTGAAGTTTGTCACTTCTGATTTGAGTAGCATGAAGTTGGCTTTGGAGAAGTTTTTTTACAGAGGTTTCCTTACTGAGGGGTGGGGGTGGGATGTGGATGTCAAGGGTGATTTGCTTATGGTCAGACCTGACTAATGAGGGGGTGACCACTGATGTGGAGCATCTATCTCGCATGTTGGTAATGACCAGGTCTAGGTTATTGGAGCCCCTGGTGGGGCAATGGATTAGTTGATCCAGGGCGTTGGAATTTATGAATTCCAAGAACCATTGGGAAAAGGTGTTGGTACCTGAGTAGTTTTCCCAATTAATGGCAAGGTAGTTAAAATCACCCAGTATTAGGGTGTTTGGTTGTGTCTTAATATTTTCCAGTATGTTTAGAAAGGTGTAGTGAGAATCTTGGGGCATGGTGGGGGATCTGTAGCAAACTACAATTTGGATTGCAGTCTTATCTAGTGTTAGTTGCACCTGGAGAATTTCAGATGCATTGTGTTGGGCAACTAGCCTGGAGTTGTGAATATCCTTGGTGAATATGGACGCCTCCACCTTTAGTGTTTCGGTCTTGGTTTGGTGGCCAAAATGTTTGGTAAGAGTTGTAGCCTGGTATTGCAGGGGTGCTCTCTGGAGCCTTGAACCAGGTCTCAGTTACTGCACAGATATCGATGTTCTCCATTTTTAGGAGTGCCTCGAGACAGTGCATTTTGAGGTTTAGACTTCTAGCATTGAGTAGCATTGCCTTCAGATTTTTCATGCTTGTATCTGTTACGGTGGTTGTTTTGTCCTTTGAACTTTGCCTAAAAAAGACACTATAGGGTTGGCAAGAACTTTAGCCAGTAACCTGAATCCCAGGGGTGAGAGGTGCAGACCATCTCTGGCAAAGCATCATGGTTTGTCGATCATGTCTTCCCAGGCAGATAGATACTGGATCCCCTTTGAATGACACCAGATGCTTAGCCAATTGTTGAAGTCAATTATTTTGTCCTTATACTGTGGTATCATTCTGGGCGAAGGCAGGATGCTACTCAGGGCTAGGGTCATACCTGCCTGGGCCACATGATCCGAGAACTCTTCCATGTCTCTTTTTATGTAGTCCAGGGAGGTACGTCTCAAGTCATTCACTCCAACAGAGTCATATTTGTACTTGTTGTGGAGTGACTTGAGTGCATGCGTTATATGGCGGATCCTGGCACCCGACAGGCAGCTGACTGTAATCTTCTCCTTGCTCAGCCTGGTGAGTGGGACATCAGTGTGCCTGACTATAGAGTCACCTATGACTAAAGTGTTGGGTACATTGTCTTGCCTTAGGGGCTGTTGTTGGGTGGCATACTGGTGTTGTGAGCTATGTGTCACTTTGGTTGTAACTGGTGTTTGTTTGCGTTTCAGCTTCGGAAGTCCTTGTTGCTTGGGCAGGTTAATGTTAAGGGCCTCCGCATATGTGGGTTTAATGTTGCTATGTGTGGGTGTTGATGGTGTGGGTTTTGAAGAGCTATGTGTTGCTTGAGGTGTAGTGCAGGTGTTAACCTTCTCCTCTTGACTGTCTAGCACAATCTTGGCTGGAGAGAGCTTTGCTTCCAGTTTGGCTATTTAAGTGCATCTCTCGCAGGTTGTAGTGTTGGGTGGTAGGAGCAGAGGGTTGTCTGTGTACATGAGGCAGTTGCCGCATTGCCCCAGTATGCCCAGATTCACCAGGTGGGCAGGAGAAATCACTGGAAGCAGACCCTTGGACTGCCTGTTTAGTTGTTTTTTTTGTAAAGTACAAGAGCTGTTTTCCCTTACCTTTGCAATGTACTTTGCAATTATAGGCTGTTTAGTGCCTACAGTTAATTTCTCCATATTGACAAGGAGAGTTGAGTGCTTGTATCAGTTTCAGGCTTCCTAGTGCTTTCCAGCAGGTTCTAGAGCAAGTGCTAGTCACAGGGGTTCAGATTTTAGTGCTACTACTGAGAAACCAGCTAGTTCTAAGGGAAAATTTGAAGAGCAGACTTTCTGGCACCTGGAATAGTTTGACCGTAGCCCTGCGGTGCTGCACGATGTGAAAAATGCTCAAACACACTCGTTTTTAAGCCAGAAAGTTGAAAGGGATAGAAATCTGCCCGAAAAGGCTAATAAAATTACAATTTCAGAGCTGGAAACCACTCCTCTAGTGTTTGATAGGCAGTACAATGCTCACCACTCCCACTGGTAAGCAGTAGGACTTCCCTCTACCAAAGCAAGGTCTGGATAGCTCTGAATACAGAAAATAATGTCCTGAGACAAGCAAAGCCTGGGATCTGGACTATACTGGCTAGGAAAGGTGGGAAATGAGTAAACAAGGTAGTATTTTTTGTTCTTTTTTTGTTTTTTTTTGTTTATTTGTTTGGTTAAAACAGGCTAAACAATGCAATAATACAGTAAATTAACACAGAAAAGGCTAACGCACTTGAGTGTGTAGTCCTAAACAGTAACTGCAATTAAAACTCTACAAAGTTAGTCATTTAAAACTTTTTAAATGAAGCAAGGCAAGTGCACAACTGAAAAACAATTTAAGAGGCAGTAATACAGTAGAATAAGTAGCTAGTCTACATATTTCTCTCTTTCTCTGGCAAAACCATATTCTTGTGGATTTACTGCAGCAATATTTTAAATTGGAGCTTATGAATTCAGATATAATACAGTTCATGGCCTTGCAAATTAGGCCTGTTAGGCTGATGAGTCTTAAGTTCCTGTGACTGAGTTGGTGCCCCCATTATGGAGGAGCATAATTGTCATTTTCCGTACCTCAGGAGTATTTCCTGTGACTGTGCTTCATTTGAAAGGTTTTAGGAATGGTTCAGAGAGGGTATTATGGCTCTGTTGATTTAACAACAAGGTATATTTTATGATAAAAATGTCAGGTGAGATAGGAGAGAAATGGCTCCTGAGGGGACTCCTAGCAGTGTGGAAAGAAAGACCTATCCCAGATGACTGGAAAATAAGTATACTAGTACCAGTGTACAAGAACAAAAAGGACATCCTCAACTGTGAGCAGTATAGAGGTATCAGACTCCTATCACACTGCATGAAAGTTCTGGAGAGGGTGATTAATAAACAGATACACAGAGTAATATAAAGTAAGATGTGAGATAAGCACTTCGGATTCAGATCAGGATGCAGCACAACTGACCTGATGTTTGCAGTGAGGCAGATAGTTGAGAAGAAGCTGGAGATGAGGAAAGAGTCCCCCCTAGGCATTCCTAGCCTTGGAGAAAGGGTATGACAAGGTCCAAAGAAAGCTAATTTGGCAGTCTGTCAGTGGTTTGAAGTCCCAGAAACACTGGCAGAATTAGTGCAAGCTGTGTACAAGGACTCAGTTACTCAAGTAGGAACAGTGTTCGGTCTCCCTGAGGGTTTCCCAGGGTATGTGGTTGTGCATTAGTGTTCAGCTGTGAGCCCACTGCTGTTCATACTGGTGATGGACTACATTAACAAACAGGAGAACAAAGTTGCTGTATGCAGACAATATGGCATTACAGGTAGACTCTTGAGCAGAAACATCAGCAAAGGATAGGGGTATGGAATGTGAAACCAAAGGCACATGGGATAAAACTGAGTACAGATAAGACAGTTGTAATGGCAAAAATTGTGGGAAATCAGAAGACATTGAAAACTGAGATAGAAGGGAAAATAATGGAACAGGTTAATAGCTTCAAGCATCTGGGAGGATGGTAGAGGAAAAGGTAAGTTTGAATGAGGAGGTGAAGGCTGGAGTCAGAGGGGCTGTAGCCAACTGGCACAGTGTGTCATGTGTCGTGTATGACAGAAGAATGCCAAGGAAGCTGAAAGGCAAGTTGTACTAAACAGTGATGTGACCGGTACTACTGTATGGTGCACAAAATGGGCAGTAAACGCAGAGCAGTTGAGGAAGCTAGAGCTAATGGAGATGAAGTGCCTGACATGGGTGGTAGGATGTACACTGCGGGACAGACAAAGAAATGAGGACTTAGCAGAAGGCAAAGCAGCTCCAATTGCAGGAAAGATCAAAGAGAACAGATGACTATGGTCCGGGCACATGTGCAGAAAAGCAGAAGGCAATCTGGTGAAGAACATTTTGGACAGCCATGAAGAAGGCAAGAGGAAACGAGGGCATAAAGCAAAGAGGTGGATGGATTGTATGAGAGAAGACCTGCGACAGGCAGGCATGAGTGCTGAAGAAGGTAGGAGAGTGGCATTAAATAGAGAGAGATAGTGAGATCTGACATGACACCTTGACCCCATGTAGAAAATGGGAAAAGGGGGTTGATGATGACGAAGTACATTTTCAAGTCCCATAAATTTGGCATTTTTAGCTTTAGAGAGTGTAATTAGGACATGATCCATAGTAATCTTGAACGGAGGGATTTGGGAACTTGTGGAAATATTGTATTTCAGTCATTATTTCTAGTGTGATTTTTTTTGACAGAGTGTTTTAGATGGGTAGATTATGTTTTTTGTTATATGTCATAGTTAGATTTTTTTCTATTATTATTAATGCTAGCATTCTACTAAGATTGTTTATTTTTGTATTTCCTAATATATTTGGTTCTGATTGGGACCACATGGTTTATCCTGTTTTAGGATGGGAGTGAAATTCATTGGCATAAGAGACAGCTGGGTTACATGGGGCCTAGAGATCTTGCAGTTTATTTTTGAGACCTCATCATATAGTTTTAATAAGTTTTTCTTTTTAAATTCCTTGAATTTGGAGGTTTTCGTTGTAGTGAGTTTAAAAGTTCTAAAGAAGAAACAGATTGCTGGTTTGTGATTCGATCTCACTAGAGATACAGCTGCTCCAAGTGCACTGCAAGGAGATGTCATGTTAGTTAGGATGGGGTTGAGAAAAATGTGACCTGCTACTGGCGGGTTAGTAAGTCTAGGAATCTACCTACCCAGCTTTTGTTGTGTAGGTGCTCCAGTTAATAAAGGGATATATGAAATAACCCATCAAATATGCATTTTTATTTGTAGGTCATTCAATGAGCACATTTAGACATCATTCATGGTCTTTCATATACATGGAAGGTGGCCGATAGGCTATGAATTTATAATTTGCCTTGTTTAAGTTAATTTGAAGTTCAATAAATTCGGTTTATGTTTTATGTGGAAACTATCTCAAGTAATTGGGTTTCTGAAAAATCAATATTCATACTCCCCCAGTTTGCAGCTGGTGTGGATGTGTGATGGTCATTGAAATCCAATGAAGTGGAAGTTCTGTATCAACACTGAATCGTCATTTGTAACACATATATGTATGTGTTAAAATTATAGGATTATAACACTGATATGGAGTTGTTCAAATTACAGGATTATAACACACACATGGATGTGTTCAAGTTTCACAATTATAACACACATATGGATGTGTTCAAATTACAGGATTATAACACAGATATGGAGGTGTTCAATTTACAGGATTATAGCACACATATGGATGTGTTCAAATTACCAGATTATACCACACATATGGATGTATTTAAATTACAGGATTATAATACAGGTATGGATGTGTTCAAGTTGCAGAATTATAACACAGATATGGATGTATTAAATTACAGGATTATAACACATATATGGTTGTGTTAAATTACAGGATTATAACACAGATATGGAGGTGTTCAAGCTACAGGATTATAACAGACATATGTATGTGTTCAAATTACAAGATTATAACACAGATATGGAGGTATTCAAATTACAGGATTATAACACACATATGGATGTGTTCAAATTACAGGATTATAACACACATATGGATATGTTCAAATTACTGGATTATGACACACATATGGATGTGCTCAAATTACAGAATTATGACACACATATGGATGTGTTCAAGCTACAGGATTATAACAGACATATGTATGTGTTCAAATTACAAGATTATAACACAGATATGGAGGTATTCAAATTACAGGATTATAACACACATATGGATGTGTTCAAATTACAGGATTATAACACACATATGGATGTGTTCAAGTTACAGGAGAGTCAATATCCAAAATGTATTGCTAAGACTTCTGTCACTGAGCAGAACAACTTTGATGTGGTCCAGAATGGAAATTACTGCAAGGTTTTTTGTTATGTTGTAATGTCCAAATGATGAATTCTGCCTAAAAAGGCACTATTGGTCAGCGTGTGCTTTGGCCAGTATCTGGAATCTCTGGAACAAAAGGTGCCCGCTGTCCTTGGCAAAGCAAGTTGGGCTTTTGATAATTTCATCCCAAGCGAACACATGCTGGATCCCCTAGAATGGTAGGAGCTACCTAACAACTTGTTAAATCCAGTTATCTTATATTTTTGTTTGGTCATCATTCTGGCTGTGAGTAAAATTCCACTTGCAGCCAGAGTCTTACCTGCGTTTGACACAAACACTGTGGAGTGTGGGAAGTTACGTTGTGTAAACATATTAAATGTTTAATATGTTTGTTAAGACTATAAATAAAAAAGATGTATACATCATATCAAGTAAGCATTTTATTATGTCAAGAGTACATATGGATGTATATCAGTTTATTTAAAATCTTAACAGTGAAAAGTTTGCAACTGCTATCTTTTACACTGTTGCTCTGACTCTGGACATATTTTCAAGTGCCAAGTGTACATTTGTATGTTGGATGATATGTGGACTGCATAGGGATATAGGATGTACTAAATTCTATATGGTACAGTGAGGGGTGGGGGCAAGTTCTGTGATGAATGGCAACCGAGTTGTCATATTCCACATTACCACATATTTCATCTTAGCTCCACCCCACTCCCATATATGCCATCTGTTCTTTTGCTTTACATTTTGGTTTCCTTTCATTTCAGTGGATGCAGTTTTGGACTTTTCGTGGTATTTAGTTGAGTGACTTTTGTTTTCCTGTATGGGAGTGGTGCTGTATAGTGATATCGTTTAACTTTAGGTCAGCTTTATCTCACCCTGCTTCACTAGAAATGCATAGGGCAATTTTTCTCCAAGGCAAGATTTCTAAATATTTGGTGTTATTTCTATTTTTATTGATATTTTTGGTGTCATACTGTGTTGTATTTTATTTTTTTATAAGCTTAATTTTATTTGATGTTTTATGTATTTGTATGTTTTTTACTTATTTTCCATTATTCTACCTGACTGTTCAAGCATTATTCTCTTATTTGTTTGTTAATGTATTAATTTTTTCTTGAAAATATTTTTGTTGAGATTGATTTAGGTGGGAGATGCTATGATAGTTGTTAGTGTTTATTTTAGGCGGTTGTATGCCTGAATAGTTTACTTTTTTTAAGTACATGTGAGAAATTCACTCATTGTTTTATATTAGGTTGTATGGTTGTTTTGTGTTCAGTTTTAGTGTTTTTTTTTTTGTGGGATGGTTAGGTTATATTTTTAGGAAGTGATTTAGGATTTGTTTGATGGGATCTGGTTTACTTTGTTAATTTTACTAGAATGATATAATTAGCACATAAGTATGTGTTGATGCTGTAATTTGCCTATCTACATTTTAAATAAAAGTTTTGTACTTGGTATAAGAAAGTGAGTATATATATATATATATATATATATATATATATATATATATATATATATATATATATATATATATATATGTTACATATATATTATATATAATTGTGTTAACACACACACAGACACACGCATCTTTTTATAAATTAATATCTATTTACTTAATTTTTTTTTTATTGTACCATTTTAATATAAGGCTGGTTCTAGAGGTGAGAGGAAGTCTGCAGTAAACACTGAATCACTGTTTACTATTACTTGCTGTTATACTACTTACTACTCAACATTAATTTTCTCCCAGCATCTTCTCAATTAAGCCATGTTTATTTAAGACTCAGCACAAACGTTAGCACTCCATAATCATTTTCATAAACAAACACAGCTGTTCTTACAAGTCTCCCTTCCTACAAAGGACATTGACTTTTCCACGCTTCAAGTCCCAATTAATACCATAGCAACCACTGGAAATGTTTTTTCCTAGCTACACTTGTCTTTTAGGTCTGTCTGTAGTAGGAGATTCAACTCAGATTTACTTAAGAAGCAGCTAAATTGTTAATGATATCCCTAGACTGCATGGATATTTGCTACGTAGCTGAGTGATAGTGAAGGATATATGCTTCATATCCTAGTCCATATATATTGTAATAAACACTTCACATATAGTGCCCTACAGTCTATTAATCTTTTGTGTCATTGTATATTAAGTCAGCCTTTTGCAAAGACGAAATATAATACAACTACATACTGGCCTCATTCATTGGTCCAGGGAACATTCCATAGTCTCACCTGAAGCTTGTCTTATAGTCTGACCTTTTCTCTCCAGCACTGACCTTTGTTCCAGAGGAAAAAAATACAGTAGTCACAGTGAGCTGAGGTCCCTAAGGTGGTTCGTGCCTTGAAAAAAAATAATCTGTCATCTTCTCACTTGTCTAGGAGATGAAAACCAGACTGTGGCTGATTAAGTTACAGGTCATGTGTTTTAGGATATGGGGGTGGACAGGCTAGTTTGTGGCTGTGATGGGAATTGCTGCAGACTCAGGGAATAAAATTAAAGCAGTCTGTTTTCATTCTGGATTGGCATCAGTGATTTTTATCAGTTTTGTATAACAGAAGAAAACAAAAATAAAAAAGATATAACTTATAAGATAAGCTATTTTGAGCCCCCAAGCACAAATTGCTAATAACTCGGTTTAGAGCAAGAAAGCAGGACTAAGAAAAAAATAACAGAGCTTTCTGTTTACATGAAATGAAAATGTGTACCAAATGGCTTTGATATTATGTCTGCCATGCCACTTGCAGGCCCATTTACTTGCTTTTTGGTATATGGTAGTATAGCCTTCTTACTGTCTTATGCTGGTGATTTGACATAAAAACTGTTGGAGTTCAAGAATGCATGGTCCAAACAGAAAGTATTTATGGGGTGGACTATTAGCTAATTATGAGTTATACCTTATTCTGTTTCTGCATTACTGTGCAACATTTTTGAAAATGTGTCAGATCCCAACTGTCAGTAGTCAGATGCTTTCATGTCTGTGCATGGTTATACACATTATACCCCCCCCCACACACACACACACACACATATGCATAGAAACATACATGGACACAACAGCATTGTTAATCTGTGACTGGAGCTGATAATTCACAATCACTAAAATGGGCAGTACTTTGTGCCTCAGGTTCTGAGCATGACATGGCAGAGGTCATCTGTATTAAAGGAGTTTTTTTATCTATTAAAGTGAAATCTAACTTTACATGTCTGTGCTATTTAAGCTGGAGCACAACATTTACAGCAGGAATGCAGTTTTGGATATATTGCATTAAGGCAGGGTATTAGCAGTGCAAGTATGGTGAAAGATTATAAGAGAAAAAGGTATGAACTATGTTATTCCCTTTCTGCATGTTAATAAGTTTGTTCTGTTTGCAGATACATTTTAATCATATTTTAATAATCTACTGCCAATCAGTAGTGGACCGGAGTTCCGCTATGGCGACCCCTAACCGGGAAAAGCCGAAAGACACAACAAAAAATATTTTTAATGAATGTCTTTAATCCTTTGTTATGTGATGGTTAAATCTTACAGCATATATTCTGTCACAATTGCAGAGTAGGTTACTGTCATTTTACTCGGCCCTGAAGTGCTCATTTATTACATGAACAAGGCATCGTTCTCAACTTCCATACTCAAGAGTAAGGGTCAATGCTCAAAAATTAATGGGTAGCAATGGCATAATGCACAAAACAAACTCTCAGTAGAAAGACCACTTTAATACAAAGAGCAGAGCTTTCGGATACAATCCTTCATCAATACTAAAATACAAATGTCCTTACACAGTATATATAGGTCTAAAAAGTCACATGACCGACAGCCAAAAAATCACATGACTTAAAACATAAACCTTATGTGATTATGTTTATGTTTTAAGTCATGTGATTTTTTGGCTGTCGGTCATGTGGCTTTTTAGACCTATATATACTGTGTAAGGACATTTGTATTTTAGTATTGATGAAGGATTGTATCCGAAAGCTCTGCTCTTTGTATTAAAGTGGTCTTTCTACTGAGAGTTTGTTTTGTGCATTGGAGATTTGGCATTTGTTTTCTAGCAATGGCATAATATCAGGATCAGTTTTACAATATTACTGCCATTCATTAGGACGGTTAATAAACAACAGGTTTGGCATCAAAATGCATTTTCTATAGCATAAGAAGTACGAAACTCTAATTTCTGACATTGACTGACTGTAATCCTTAGTAATTTACTAGAAAATCAAAAATCTTATGAAGGACGGGGCAAAAATATGAGGCAAAATTAGGGAAATAGTGAAACATCAGGGGACAACTGAGAGCTGTCAGGTCTGTTTCTCTTCTTGTGGTGCACTGACCACAGTTAGAATCTTGTCATGAACTTCTGGTCATTAAAGGTAAATTGTTTCACCACATGATCAGCCCCATTTCCTGTATGGTCTCAGGGATGAAAAGCTAGCATTCATACTCATCTGAAGTAAAGGTATAAAGGTGAGCATAGTAGTGAACTGCTTCCTTTGTTTTTATTTCCCCACCTTCATTAATATCGGTCACCTTAGTGAGGTGAAAGTGGGTAGCACCATCCATTTGGTAAAAATGGCTTTTCTGGGAAGTTATACGCAATGATGTCATAAGTATGGATCCATGTGCTTGCCCCAGTGATAATGCTTGAAGATAGCCCTCATGTCTGATATTTTTTTTACAGCTCCCATGTAAGCACCTGTCAGGAAGAATAAAAGCTCTATACCTTTATTTTTGATGAAGTTTTCATATTTGAACTGCATCCACTGGACTTTTACTTTATAATGCAGGCAACAGTTTGTGAAATGTCGCATGAGTACACAAGATAATACACGCCTCCTTTCTCATGAAGAAAATGGTACATCTATAATTGAAGTGCAAAAAATTTATGATTAAAAATAGCACAGGTTTAGAAGATGTAGAACTTACTATATTTTCATTGTCGCATCGTTGATATGCTGAAAGACCATGGATACAACATAAAGCTTTGCATGTCATTTACTAACTAGGAAGATCTGGGAAAACTTTCCGTGCCCTTAGTGAAACCAGACAGTATTCTTGATCTTTCATAGATAACATCTTTTGCTTTCATATAACGTAATCTTTTAGATATGTATGTGTAACCTTTCATACACAGATTGTCTAGCTGGAGTAGTAAAAGGTAATTTTGAAAGTTTTGCAGAGCATGTTTTATTTCACAGCAAGATGCAAATATGGGCTCCTTAGTACTGCCGCAGTGGTGCAGCGGCAACGTTGTTGCCTCACAGCAAGAGGTTCACCCTTTCGATTCTCGGCTGATGAGCGAGGAGTGCCTTCTGTGTGGATTCTGCATGTCCCCACAGTTGGGTGACGTTCGAAAGACATGCGTAAGGACGTGCCTTCGTTGAAGGTTGGACGTCGAGCTGGCACCTCAGCATTCATGAAAATCTACTGCCAATCATTAGTGGACCGGAGTTCCACTGTGGCGACTCCTAACCGGGAAAAGCCGAAAGACAAACAACAACAACAGCAGTGGTTTGCAAAGATATGTCCGGTGTCACTGCTGGCATATGTGGGAACCTCTTCACTGCTGATTGACTCTTCCATGTTGTTTGCAGGTTGTCAGACTGGCACGGCCTGTGTTAACTCCAGCTCTTAGTGGATCTGCAAGTCTCCTCATAGCTGAATATTATCAGTAATCACCATAGCAGAAACAGGTCCTAACCAACTAGCAATTACCCCAGGATCCACTTAGGTTCATAACTGTAATTTTCACACACAGAATTAATCTCCAAATGGAAAACATCTGAGCATGGCATAATTATCAGATCACTGAATCCATTGTCTTCCTCAGATTTTTGCTTTTAGTTATTTAGAAACATGTCAGGCATTTAGTTGTCTATAGTATAATTCTGTAGTTAAAAAACTGTGAATATTTTGTTTTTATAGTCTCCCCGTCTCAAAGTCTGTAGTGCCGTCTGTCACTGCCAGATCACTGGAACCTCGATGGTGACAATCAGGACTTTGGAGTGACAGCTTTGAGTATTATGCCTTGTACCAGTCTGAGATTTATCATAAAAGTGCTGCTTATTTATCCAGGCACATCTCAGTGGCATCTGCTCATTCAGCCATGCCTCTACACATGGTAGACAGAATGGTTAGTACAAGCTGCCTCACTACATAGCAGGCGTCTTCTTCAAATCCATGGGAGCAGGCTTCTCATTTCTTCACTGACAAGCTTGCCACTGTAAGATCTGCACTTCATCCATTCTACTCCACAAGCATCTCTCTTGTCTTTGACATAGTTTGCTGTTCTTGATCTTTGTATAATTTCTCCAGATGTCTAGGTATTTTAATACTGTGACTGGAATGGACACCATTTCTGTATGAGGACTTGATTTTTAACGTTCACAAGATCAGCATTGCTTCAGTCTTTAATGTTTGCTTTTCTCAGCACCCACAATGTACACAGAACAGCCTCCTTTTGTAGCTCATATGGGGTTATTTCTACTTGAAGCACATTTAAGTATGCTTGGAAATTGTCTTTACTAGTACAATTTGCTAGTCTACTTATTACCTCTATCCCTGGACTAGTTGGATGTCCTTGCTCCATATTGCTGTAGTTTCTGCTTGCATATCTTGATTTTCTATAACTTTAAATATTTATGACGGTATACCTCACAGGTATACCTAGTTACTTTGCACCTAGTGCCATCCCCTGATCAGGTGCCCTTCTTCAAGTTAAAAAACTCGTATTTTAACTTCCAGATTTGAAGAGAAAAAAGTTCTTCTTCTCAGACCAGAACAGCAAAAAAGTGCTCTTTTCTCCTTTCTCACTGTAGGAAACTGCTAGGTACATTTGTAGCAAGCAGCTGCTACAGTGTAAGCCACATACAGAGTGTTATGGGACTTTAGTTTTGACTGCAAATGCATTACTGGCATTAATTTCTAAATACCATATGCTCTGAAGAGCAATCAGGATCTGTAAATCATGCCACCCCCAAACACTTTGCACCCAGGGTGGCTGCTCCTTTTCACCCACCCAAGCTATGCTCTGTTAAAGTTATTAGGCATAGTCATTTCAGTAATCAGTGCTGCTTTTGTCCTTTTTTTCTAAGAAAAATATCTGCTTTTTTGCCTCTGCTTTCTTAAATGTTGGCCTGCTTTCTTAAGTGTTGACATTGGATGGACCCTCACTGTCATTACTTCATTTTCAGTAATCCTTTGTAGCTCGTTTCCAATACCTCTCAGCTAATTGCATGTTATAATGTTTTCACAGTATTCAGTGAAACAGCCTTGCCCCATTTTTGTGTCTCAAACCCCAACCATATTTCTATTTCTGTGTTAGAAAGCCTACATTTGTCTGTATCTGTTACCTCATATATATATTTTATGAAACTTCGTGCATATAGTCCACAGTCTTCAGCTGCCTTTATTAACCTCTCATCTTTTGTTTTAAGTTCTCCTTGGCTAACCATTCATGTACCAAGTTTTGATCAATGTGTGGTTGTTCCAGCAGTTCTGTGTACTTTGCTCTGTAATTGTTGCCTTTCCATTTTTTTTCTTTTTTTTTCCTGGTTATGTTCTTCATATTATTTCTTTTAATTTTTAGCACATTCTTTTGCTACCTGTTTTTTCTCCACTTCAGGTCTGCTTCCTATGGCAGCACCTTTCCTAAATTCATTGGCTAACTAAAGCAAAGATATCATCTTAGACTCATTTTCTTTTTGATTTAGAACTTCCTTATTCTTTGAGCTGATGATTTCCACAAATATGTAAGTAGCCCCACAATTGCCTGCTTATACATGCAATCAGTATCAAGGAAGCTCACACCTCCTTCTGATGAGGATTATATATAATCAAGGCTTTTATTATTATTACTTTTTTTTTTTTTTGAAAAACACTTAATAATCATTAAGCAGTTTGCTTGTTTTCCTGCCTATCTCGTTCAGTACTTGTTTGGTCCAATCGATCAAACGAAATCTGTAAATTAGAAGAAGACAAGTTGATTTATAGCTTAAACTTTATTCCTAGACATCAAGGCAGTTTTCAGTATTAGTTTCGGTCTCCTAAAGTTTTCTTTACTAAGGTTTGTTCTCATTTATTCACGCTATATTACTGCCCCGTCATCTATTATTTCTGTAGTCCTTCTTGATTCAATTGTTTTATGCCATGTACCTCTCCAAGACTGAAATTTTCTCCTGATGCTTCAGTTTACCTGCTACAAATGTTGTTTTTCCAAATTTGCCAAATCCAAATGTCATTCTAATGCCATCTGAAAATGTTTTAATAACTTGTTATTGTTTTGGTTGTTTGTCAGATGAACTAAACAGTTTTAGATCATCCGCAAAAAGCAAATGAGATATAATTTGACAGGATATTCTTGAAGGCAGATTGTACCCATCCAGTGATGGCGAACCTACAACACGTGTCAAAGGTCACACATGCCATGATGTTTTGGATGACATGCCAGAGATGACCAACACTGGAGTTACCAAAGATACTGCTTTTGCATTCATTGCTCATGTGAAGTGCACTGAATCATTTTGTGCCAGGAGCTTTTGACACTCTAAACCCAAAAGTTTCACCATCACTGCACCTAATTCTGTTAAGTAAGCAACTTAGTGGATCGAGGATAAAGCAGAACAATAATGGTGACGGTGAGAGAGAAACTCCCTGGAATAGTCCTTGGTGTATTCCTATATACTGGATTGTAGTTTACCCTGTTTTATAATTTACTAGTAAAATGGTTTGCCACTTTTTCAAGGGGATTGCAGTATCATTTATCAATGTGCAATAAATCTGGTACATCTGTAAGCATCCTATAATCCAAAAACATGGAATGCAGATGCTTTTTTGTAATCTATCCATGTCACACTGAAATTTCTGCCTGTTTTATAAATCTCCATTGTGAAATTGTTCAGTAAAGTATGAGCCATGGTTCCATGTTTAGCAAAAAGATTATATTTAGTTCCATGTTTAATAAAATAATGATTCTTTTTCTTTTTCGGTTGTATTGTCATGACTGAGAATTTCATCTAGATGGAATAGACCCTGTATCAATTCCTTTTTACACCTTATATGTTGCTAGAAGACAAATTATTGGTCAATAATTTTTAGTATGGTTTGCAGGTTCACTTTTAAATATGTGCATGGTTTTCCCCATCATTAAACAGGCAGTTATCATTTCAGGGTGAGCAGTCACTGAAGGGTGTAACATTCCTGAATCTGATGAGCCCTTGACTCTGATTTTAAGCATGTGTGCCAGAACGTGCTGGTTAGACCTTTGGCTCTTGAGACTTGTTCTTCCCAGCTGGAGCATGCAGGTCGCAGTTTTCCTTTAGATATTTGCAGCATACTGTTCTGAAGATAGCTGTTGTTACAGTGCTCCTCAGGAAGCTATCCCTGGAGACTTGTTTTATGATAACTTCCACCTTGTCTCAACCTTTCCATTCTTTGGTAAGATTATCAAGGAAATAGGATACATTCAGCTTGATTTGAACCATATAGCTAGTTGGCACATGGACCTACTTCAGTCTGTTTTTTACTCTCACCATAGTGCAGTGTTTGCCCTTATTAAAGTGATGAACCGATGGCTGGAGACCAGCATTGTTACTATCCTGGTCCTCCTGGATGTCTCTGTATCATTCAGCAGTGCTGGTTTCAGCATTCTGGTCATCTGTCCACATTCCTAACATGGTTTATCCTCAAGAAGTTTGCTTCCTATCTCTCAGGCCACAGCCAAAAGGTGGTATTGAGACTAAACTGTTCTGGCTTGCATCGCATCATAATGATGATCTGTGTCACAGAATTTGATGCAAGACTCTCTGCTTTTCAAACCCACGGTGGTGGTGCTGCGGTAGCGTTGTCACCTCACAGTAAGATGCTGTCCGGTTCGATTCTCAGCTAGAGCATCTTCTGCATGGAGACATGCGTGAATGGGCATACCTTCGTTGAAGGTTGTGCGTCAGGGCTGGTAACTCGGCACGTAAAAATCAACTACCAATCATTAGCGGACCGGAGTTCCGCTGTGGCAACCCCTAACCGGGAAAAGCCGAAAGACACAACAACAACTCTCTGCTTTTCAAGGTGTGCCTTAGGGGATCTCACTAGAGGGAGAGAGTTAGCATATAACTGATCTTTACTTCTCTTTTCCCCCAAGGATAAAATGAAGATCGTATCCTCCCTTGCAAATTCTACTGACTCCATTCACTAATGACTTGTTGCTGACTGGTCGATGTACAGCACTTCTATGCCTGAGGCCATGGCAGTACATTCTGCTTTGAGATTCATCTCTTTTGCCACTTCTACCATTTATCTCTATGATGGCAAAAATGTCTGTGATGTACGATCGTGATGTTGTCCTGGGAAATTGAATTCATTTAGGGACCAGGTGTCAATTGTGGTAAAATCGGGTCTATATTAAAAGACCAAAGAGGTGTTTCAGCGAACACCTCTTGGTCGACACGTAATGAGCAAATGCACTAAAGCGTGAATGTTTAAAACAGTGTTTACTTTCCCTGGGAAAGAAACCGCTAGCACAAACACATACACACACACACACACTTTAAAACATAACAACGTGGGGGGCTTCACCCCCCCACACCCCCCAAATAAATATACCAACTCCGAGATTGCACTACAGTGAAGAAAGGGGTGAACACACGGGGATGGCCAAGCAATTTCTTTCCCAGGGAAAGAAATCGCTGTTTTGAGAATTTGCTCTTTAGTGCATTCACTCATTACGTGTCGACCAAGAGGTGTTCGCTGAAACACCTCTTCGGTCTTTTAATATAGACCCATAAAATCATCTTGTTTTCATCTGCAGAATATTTCCAGGATCAAACACCTTATATTTCAAGAGGTTCCTTTTGTAGTTGTCAACGTCCACTACAAGTGGCCAACAGCTATTGGACATTTCCAGTCAACAGATACAGTAAATAAGATGCAGGATTATCTGGAGTATGTAAATGACACACTGCATCAAATTTAAGGTGTTGTTTTCATTTATACATAATCTTATAGTCATATGAGCTCAGTACCAATGATCAGTGTCATATTCTTATCTAACTGATTTTGGAATGTTTCCTTTGCTTAAGCAGAGTAATTGGTGGTTTGTGATGTGTGTGTGTGTGTGTGTGTGTGTATATATATATATATATATATATGGTCTATATTAGAAGACCGAAGACGCATTCTTTCGAATGCATCTTGGTCGAACTTAAAAGACTGAAAACGCAAAATATTGAAGTGGCTGTTAAGTGAATTCTTTCCCTGGGAAAGAATTTGCTTGGCCACTTTGGTACTTTGCCATTTTCGGCACTGTAGTGCAGTCTCGGAGTTGGCATATTTAAGTAGACGGGGTGTGGGGGGCGAAGCCCCCCACTTAATGTAATGTTTGAAATTTTTTTTTTTTTATTTTTTTGTTGGAACAGTGATTTTTTTTTCCCTTGGAAAAAAATCGCTGTTCTGAAACTTCGACATTGTAAGCTTTCGCTTACATATGGGCGATTAATCACCGTTCGCTTTTTTAAGCATTCAGTGATCTAATTTAGACCCATATATATATATATATATATATATATATATATATATATAAAATAAAACATGACTACACAAATATTTATAAAATGTTTTGAGTCCAAAAATTGTTGCAAATCTTACATTGCTTCGGTGTTACTATTTTTCTTTGTAGTCATCAGAATAAGAGATGTAACACCAATGGATTTCTCACATCCTGCAGATTTTCTCTTTGAAAGCACAACTCATACATAACTCCATGAAGCCTTATTTCAGATGACTAACTCTCTGTCAGCTGAATAATAAGGAAGCATATCAGCAGATTTTAGTAATTTTTATATTTTTGAAATAAAATTTCCTTTTTTTCCCGTGCCCACAATACATATTTGCATAACAAATGATGCAAGGTTGAAAATTATTAAGTGAACTCATATATATACTTTCAGCTTAGCAACATTTGTTTGCAATGTTACTTGAAGTACGGATCTTATTTAAGTCTCTAAAGGAGCCAAAATCAAAAAAGATTGCAAGAGTCCAACTAGAGTCATATAATTGCTAATAACCAATTAAAACATGGGTGTAAAATATCCCACACTAATAGCTACGTTGTCAGGAAAAAGAATTAATGAGTTAAGCTCTTTCATCTGTATAAAGCATTAAACTTAACCTTTCACAACATTCTTATTTATAATAAAGTACCAAAAATATAATTATAATCATATGATACATTTGATTTAAAATGTAGCATAATGAAATACATTTATTAATATCATGCAATACTAAAAACCATTTTATAAAACTGAAGTTTGGATTCGTCAACGAGTAGATCTTGCCTGTTGAACCTGGTTGACTCTTTTGAGACTGTCACCAAGGTACTGGATGAGGGAAAGTCAGTACACACAGCTTACCTTGACTTGGCCAAAGCCTTTGACACAATCCACCACTCAAGCATCATCAGAACTTGGTATAAATCCCTATCTCATCAGGTGGGTGGCCAACTGGCTCACTGATAGGACCCACAAGGTCAAAATAGGTGCCACTTCCTCTGATAGCAGACTTGTCTTTAGTGGTGTCCCCCAGGGATCTGTCCAGGGACCCCTATTGTTTGGCATCTACTTCTCAGAGATCCAGGCAAAGACAAAAGGCCTGTGTCTGACCATGTTTGCGAAAAACTGTAAGTGGGGTGCTGTCATTGACTCCCCAAAAGATGTTAACATACTCCAAGAGGGTCTCACAGCAACAAATGACTGGTGCCAAAGTCATGGCCTTAAGTTAAATGCAAAAAAAATGTATTATCTTATCATTCAGCAAAAACACGGCCCCTACTGATTACCACATTAGCGGCAACCTCCTAAGCATAAAACCTGTGGTGAGAGACCTAGGTACACAAGTTGACAACAATCTCAGATTTGACCATCATGTATCGGCAGTGGTCAGAAAAGCCTTTTACTTGGTTCATCTCATAAATAAAGGGATTGCACCCAGAAAAATGGAGGTTATTACCTCCCTCTACTCCTCCTTCATTAGGCCAGTAATTGAGTACAACGCCCCATTTGGTATGTACCTCTCCAAACATCTGCACCAACTGGAAAGGTCACAGAAATACCTCACAAAGAGAATCCATGGCCTCCAACACCTGTCCTATGTGGACAGGCTGAAATCACTATCACTCTACTCTGTATCATACAGATTGCTCAGAGGAGACCTGTTTCTCACCTGCAAGGCAATCTCAGACCCTGCTCTACTAGAGATGCTTCATATCCGTAAGTCTAACTCCTCAAGTAGTACCCAATCAACAGGCTTAAATCTAATATGTGACATTAACAAAACATGCTGGAGAGACAGGTTTGTCTCCCAGAAGCTGCACCATCTCTGAAATAGACTCCCCATACACGTCAAGCAAAGTACATCTCTGACCCTCTTCAAGCGTAACCTTGATGAGTGGATGGGCAACCACAAATTTTTCCCAGGGTTCCACCTGTGTCCCTCATTGACAGGAGTGACAGATGCGGATTGTGGTTTCTTTTCTGGGGATAAACTCTTGGTTGGGCTTGTAAGGGCCACAGAGCCATTAGCCTAGCAATATCTTATGATCCTATGATCCTATGAAAAACAGAAATATTTATTTTTTATGAAATTAATTTCTAATCATAACTTTACAACTCTGAATTTTAAAATCCTAGTTATGTTGGCTCTTTCATTAAAACCAAGTTTATTATTGAAATAAATCACTGCTCCGGCACTATTAAGGCTGCCCTTTCCAATTCCTGTTTCACCGAGTATATATACAGCATCAACGAGACGGAAACAGTTTTATGATTTAATAACTTTAAAAATCCAACACAAAGACCAAGGTAAAAACCAGTGGACAAAAACAAATAGATTTAGCGCTTTCGTCTCCTTTATAAATTTATATTTATATGTACAATTAGGTTTATATTAATTATATACAATCACTATTACAAGTTTTAGAGAATTAATTTGTTTGAGCCTCTGTTTGTTTTATTCTATTATGAACCTATATAGGTATTTACAAATCAGTACCCTTGAACATTGATTGTTGTTTAGTATGGGTTATCCCAATATATTCAAGAACATTGTGTTAAGTAAAAGAAATGTCTCTTTAAATGTGATTATTTGTTTTATTAGTTAATTAATCAATTAGACATACTATTGGATGGTATAAAAAGACAAATGAACAGTGCATTATAGATTCTGATGAAGTCTCCGTAAAGGAGACGAAAGCGCTAAATCTATTTGTTTTTGTCCATTGGTTTTTACCTTGGTCTTTGTGCTGCATTTTTAAAGTTATTAAATCATAAAACTGTTTCCGTCTCGTTGATGCTGTATATATACTCGGTGAAACAGGAATTGGAAAGGGCAGCCTTAATAGTGCCGGAGCAGTGATTTATTTTGGTGTTTTGTGCTATTCGTTGGTTACAAGTTTATTATTGACTTAAGTTGCCATATCAATTAATGCTGTTCAAGTGTCACTCCTTTCACAGTTGGTACCCCTCAAATTAAATTAATTTGTAAACATGCAGATAACTTCTTGACCTGAGACATCTTTCTCTTTTGCCCACATAAGTGAAAGCACATGTTTGGCAGCAGGTTAGATATACCACACCCCCAATGCCACAATTATAATGACCTCCAGCAGTTAAAGGCTGCACTCGTATAGCCATGTCACCCTTGTTTGTTACATTAATATATTGACTTTGGTTGCACATACAACATTTAAGTGTGACCCAAGGGATAAGAACCCTTCCTATTCATCTCAAATCTATGTTTTTAATTAAAATGTCTCTTATGCACAAATGTGAGGATTCACCAACTGGAAATCCAAGGTGAGGAAATAGTCCCCCATTGTTTTCCACAATTTCCCTTATGTATTTTGTATAAAGACTAAATCTCAAAACCATGACCCTTTTAAATGGCTTGTTGTCATTATTATTTTTTAAAGGGCCCCAATGCAGTTTGATTGTTACATCTTAAAATGTGTCAGTTTTTTTCATTCTTACTTTCAAAACTTCATTAGCTATACTGTCCACTAAACAGTCTGGATAAAACCACTTAAGATATAAACCTGCATCCTCCAATGTTCTTATCACTTCTTCAGCATTTTGCAAATGTTTTTGTGCTAAAACCCTAGAGACTGGGCTTGCAGATAAATTGCAATGAATGGTACACCACAGGTGCAGCTAAAGTCACTAAAAGTAGATAGTTGTACATAAATGTTTATGAGTATTTATATTAAATTATTTCATAGAATGATAATCCCGTACTACTTGCTATTAAACATGGCTGAAATCTAATTTTGAGATCTTATTGTCCCATGATAACAGTAAAACAATGTCTCCTTCTCATGGGATTCAAGAGATCAGGTATTGCTTCAGAGAAGTTATTTATTTAATATTTACATTCTAATCTCTAAATAGCCTAATAATTCAATCAGGTTAGTATGCTTTCTACAAGAGCAGTGTACTTTGAATTTTTCACAGCAGTTGGAATTTTTTTCTTTCAACAGACTGCTTATTTAATCATATAGCATAGCAGTGCATCAGAAGTAGACTTCAGTCTGTTAACTCCAGGTTTAGCATCTGCTGAAATATGAATCCTAGTTGCGGTCCTTTTTAAAATTCCAATTTCTTTTTCAAATAGAAGTTAATATTTATCAAGTACTTTTTCAAATCTCAGTTTCAGAAAATATGTGTTTTATTTCCCCTGAAGTTTAACTAAATCTCTTCTAGCCAGCTTCAGTCTAGTAGGTTTGATCCAGTTCATTCATGTGCTGTCAAAAATAATGATTTCTGTAGTTCTTTACAAGTTATTTTTGTATTAACAGGTCTCACCATTTTATAGATTTTCTTGTATAGGTTTTCAGTCCAGTATCAGCCAGTTTTCAGAAGTCAGTTACTAACATTTTGAATTTCACTTCACTCATTTAAGTGACACCACTCACAATTAAGTGACACCAACCTTATAATTTACATGCTTCCCTTATCATTTCTTTTCTAACATGAATGTTCTGTATACTTAGACGTTTGATGTATAAGGGAAATGTTCATTCTGCAGTCTGTGCGATTTTTCCTAAGCATGAATATTTTATTAACAGTAATTTCTAGATTTTGTATTCAGTTCTTTAAACACTCACTTTCTTAAAATATCACTTTTTTCAATATTTCTACACACTTATATGCTCAGTTTTGCTACTAATAATGCATTTTTCTTAATTGAATATATACTCCATTGCTGTGCACTATTTCCCAATGACATGTAATGTACTGCTTCCTTCAATTCTTTTGGGTATGCACCTTTGGGAGTCATGTTCTTATACACTATTTGCCAGTATATTTTGTCTTACTTGTAAATCTTATAAGTTTTTGCTTCCACTGAACATTTAAGGCTTTATCAGATATTAATTTAACTTCAGACAACAGCCTTATTTATATTTACTCAGTTTGTATACTGCACCCAATCCTGCCTCACAAAATTTGCTTTATTCCCACATTATATTTTCGTTTGTGGACTTATTTTGTCATCTCAGCTACATATTCAGTCACAGATTCAGTAAGCTTTCTGATACAAAAATCAAATGTATATCTGTTAATTGTATTATCAGATTTAGTGTTAAAGTGATTTTAATAACCCTACAGGTAGCATGGCCTAAATCCACAAACAGGTTGGAGGGAATATATCAAAAATGATGCTGTATGCAGACAATGTGACAGTACAAACAGACTCTGAACTGGAACTACAGTAAATCATATGGCACTGAAATGCAAAACTGAATGCACGTGGAATGGAACTGAGTTAAGGTAGAACAATGGTCATAGCAACAAATGGGAAAAATGAGAAGAAGCTTAAAAGTGAGACAGAAGAGAAAACTGTGGAACAAGCTAACACCTTCAAGTACCTGAGAGGTGTGATTGAGGAGGCAGGAAGTCTGAATGGGGAGGTCAAAGCTAGAATCAGAGATGCTCCAGCCAATTGTGTCAGTGTGTCAAGGGTATTGTTTAACAGAATGACAAAAATGTTGAAAGATAATGTGTATAAGATTGGCTTCTGTATGGCTCAAAAAAGTGTGAGGTAAAGGCAGAGCAATTGAGAAAACTTGAAGTGATGAAGTACCTGAGATGGGTAACAAGATGCACACTGCGGGCCAAAAGAAGAAGAAGAAGAAGATGAAATGAGGACATCAGAAGATAAGTTAGAGTATCCCCAGTTATGGAGAAGGTAAAAGAGAGCAGATAATGGTGGTTCAACTGCATGTGCCAGGAAGCAGAAGACAGTATGGAAAAGCAGATTTGGGTGAGACAAGATGAAGACAAGCGGAGATGAGGATGCCCAGCAAAGAGATGGATGTCTTGATTGAGAGAAGACCTTAAACAGGTCGGCATGATTGTTGACTATGATAGGAGAGTGGTTGAGAATATAGAGACATGATGGTCATTGACATGACATCCCAATTCCTTGTAAAAATGTCGAAAAACAGGGTTGATGATGATTCCATTAAAGTGTTTTCAATGGAGTTTCTTAGGAGTTGTGGAATTCGTATTAGATTATATACTGCCCTCTCTCTCTCTCTCTCACACGCACACACTCACACACAAACACACACACACACACACACACACACACACACACACACACACACACACACACACTCTGATCATTGTACCCTTTTCCTTCTGCCATGTCTGCATTTTGAAATCAAATGTAGTCAGATTACTTACAGTTCCCATTGTGTTTATTTTTTCTGCTATAAATATTGCAAAATCCTGACATATTGTAATTCTTATAAAGCTCATCATAAAAATGTGTTATATCCTGGAGATAGAATTAAACACTTCTAGTGGTTCAGAAATTCAAAGAAGTAGTCAGATTCTATATACAGCATAAACGACAATTTTAGTAAATTGGAAACAGAACTGGAATGATCTGGACTGAAGAAGGTGTAATATTTGAATGATGTCACAAATGAACCTTTACTCTGCAACAGAAGAACATCTAGTGACATATGTGAATGTACATATTACATATGATTTCTCTTAAAGAACTGTAAATGCAGTTTTCATGCAGAAGAAAATTACTATTATAGTAATACACTGCATTATCAAGACAGTTTTCTTCTTTGCTTATTTCTAGACCATTTATTTTCAGATTTTAAAGGGTAAAAGGATTATAATATAATGTTATTTCTGCACCCACATGCCTGCTGGCCATTAAGCCCATCATAACCATTCATTCATTCATTCATTCATTCATTCATTCATTCATTCATTCCAGGAGAGCTTCAGTACCCATCTTTTCATGTTTGGGGTAAGACATTCTGGGACCCACTCATTCTCCTTTCAGATGAAATAGAAGTCCCACAGACTTGCCTCCACCGAGGCAGTGTTGTGGATTTTTACATTGTTCTTAATCCTGCCAAACTCTAGTGACATAAGCAACCACATCACTGTGGCAGATGCCAGTACCCCTCCCTGAGGAGTGTATACACTCCAACATTCACCCTGTTGGAGCCACTGGCATCCTGGTTTGGATAGCCACACCTACATCTCTTCTCAACGTCCATGATAATGCCTTTTATGGATTGTCCTACACCTTCCTGTTTAAGGACATTGTGGAATAGTGAGGGAACCACCAGAACACTCCCTCTCTGTGGGCTTTCAGCAAAAACACTCCTATTCTGCCTCCAACTTAGCTGTGTGCCCACACCCCTAATCAAACTTACAACTGTCATCATTTGCCTTGTAAAGGCTTGTACTTCTACCATGGTATTTTGTAAAAGTATTTACAGTTAAGAGGACAAGTACTGTTAAAAATGCTCAGAAATCCCTTTTGAGTATTGCTGGTGTGGGTTAAGGAAACTACATCAAAAGTTTTTAAGACAAATATCTTAGAAATTTTCAGACAGATTTTGATAGACTCAGTTGCCTTAAAAATGGCAGATAACTGAAGAGTGTGCTGCCCAGCAGGAAGGTGTGTGAGCAATTATTTGGCAGATGCGATATTGAGATTACTATGCTTACTTTAGTTGATACACCACCGTGCCTTTCACTTCCTCTTCCTCTTTCTCTATCCCCTCTCTCTGTCTGTCTGGCTTTTATCTATGAATACTGTATGGGTGAGCATGATATTTGCCTTACTATCACGCGCTGGTTAAATTAATTGTAAGATATTTTTAGAATTCTTACCCTGAAACTGCTCTCTATCAGGGAAGTGCAGATGTGATGCTGTAAGTCTTGTCAATTTAATGAAAATAAACTGAGAGAAAAAAATATGGCAAATTCCAAACTTTGAAAGAAAAAGCGGTACAGGCACAGCAGAAAACAGCTCACAATTAATTTACTGCAGTAAAATTCCACACAAACGCTTTCACCCTGACACAATGCAGGGATTTATCAAGTGAATAAAAACACATGCAATTACAGCCATTTAAATACCCTGCCTCTCAAAAAAGGCACCAAAGTGTCTTAAAGGTATATAAGCACAGTCACTACATACTTGAATAAATAAAAAGCGATTCACAATTTTTCTATGTAAAAAATAGTTCACTCTCTTAAAAATACAAAACACTAATGAAATGTTTATGTAGGCATACAAAATATACCAATGTTAAAATTTTCTAGCCTTCTTTATTAAATATGGCTTAATAGAAATATGGTCATTCAGACCTGGGGGGTTAGTTGCATTAAGCTTCACCTGCCAGTAGGTTTCCCTACAACTGAGCCAGTTCTCCCAGTCACCTCCCATAGGATCCACACAGACCTGTTCCAAAATTCCAAAAAGAAATCCAGTGTGACTAGGCTGTGTAGAGAGGTGGTTGTAAACAGCATTGTTCAGGCTCTTCCTCTTAATATTGTGTGCTCATAAATACGCTTTCCCAATGCTCTTTCAGACTTCCCCACATAAAAACTAGAACAGTTTTTACATAAGGCCAAGTAAACTATACCCTTAGTCATACAGTTGCCCCCCTAAAAAGTATAACACTCTTCACATTATTGTCCAACATTATTTGTTTCTTACCAATAATGTATTTGCAGTACCCACATCTCCCACATTTTCTAGTTCCAAAGTCACCCTGGTGTTTTATCTCATTCCTATTTCCCTCAAAAACTTTTCTAAATTAGTACCCATCTTAAAACAAATTTAAGACTCTCACCTATTTTTTTTTTAGGTTCATAGGTTCATACTAGGCTATCTGCCCTAGGGCATTTATAAGCCTAGCCAGAATGTGTTTGGCTATCGCCACCCATTTTAAATTTATTTTGCTATGCCCTTTTTCGAGGTTAGTATACTGTGCCTCTGTCTAACAGTGACACAGAAGTGATACCCGGGGTAAACCTACGATCTCCCATCCACTCATTAAGATTCCTCTTGAAGAGAGTCAATGAGGGACTCTGCCTAACCTGGACTGGGATTTTATTCCAGAGTGAAGGGAGCGTCTGGGTTATGAATCTGTCCCTCCAGCATGTCCTATTTATTTCAGTGCTGAGGTTCAAGTCTCTCGAGCACGTAGCTCGATGGGATTTGGATTTTCTGAGGTGCAGCATGTCCATTAATTCCGGGTTGGACATGGCTTTATACGTCAGGCACAGATCGCCTCTGAACAGGCGGTATGCCACTGAGTAGAGCTGGAGTTTCTTTAACCGGGCAGCATATGGCATCTGTTTGAGCCCTTTGATCCTCTTCGTGAGGTACTTTTGGGGTCTTTCCAGTTGCTGCAGGTGTCTGGTAAGGTACATCCCAAAAGGGGCATTGTACTCAATTATGAGCCTGATGAGGGATGAGTAAAGAGGCACAATGACCTCCCCTGATCTAGATATGAATCCCTTCATGATTAGGTGGGCTATATAAAATGTTTTTCTAACCACTTTGGCCACGTGGTTGTCAAATGAGAGATTGCTATCAACTTGGGTCCCCAGGTCCCTAATTACTTCTTCTGTACTTAATGGATTACCACCTATGTGGTAATTTGTAGGCACTTTGTTTTGCCAAAGGGATGACTATACACTTTTGGCATTTAGCTTGAGGCCATGGCTCTGGCACCAGTTGTCTGTTTCTATGAGGCCCTTTTGGAGGATGCTTGTGTCGGCTGGAGAGTCGATTATGGCCCAGTTTGCAGTCATCTGCGAACTTGGTCAGCCACAGTCCTTCCGTGTTGGCCTGTACCTCCGAGAAATATATACCGAACAAGAGAGGTCCCAGGACTGAGCCTTGTGGGACACCACTTGTAACTGGTTTGGAGTCTGACATGGCTCCAGCAATTCTAACCATGTGGGTTCTGTCCTTGAGCCAGTTTGCAATCCATCTAGTGACATAGGGGTTTATATTTAAGCTGGTGAACTTATCTATAATGCCCGAGTGGGGTATTGTATCAAAGGCTTTTGCGAGGTCCAGGTAGACTGTGTGGACCACCTTCCCCTCATCAGTGGCCTTGGTGACTGTTTCAAAGAAATCAACCAGGTTTAAGAGGCAGGATCTGCCCTTAACAAAGCCGAACTGGGTAGGATCCAGTGTCTGTAGGTCCCCAATATCTTTATTTATGAGGTCCATGATGATCCTTTCCATAGCTTTGCAGACCAAGCTAGTCAGGCTTATGGGGCAATAGTTTCCAGGATCTGTTGAGGCACCACCTTTATGGAGAGGGACCACTGTTGCTGTACGCCACTCTTTGGGCACATATCCTGTAGTAAGGCTGAGATTGAACAGTAGTTTTATGTTTGGGTTTAGCTCTTCTTGGAGTTCATGTAGGGCAGCCGGGACACCGTCTGGTCCCATTGATGCTGTGTTTTTGCTTTGGAGAGGCGGCTCTTACCTGAGCATCTGAGATGGCAGGGGCAGCACTCTGCTGGGATAGATATTTGCCCTTTTGGTGGGAGGGAGAAGTTTGCGCTGAACCTGTCAGCTAGGATGTTGGCAATGTCTGTGGGTTCAGTGTATTTTTTGTCATTTTGGACTAATTCTGAGCATATCTGGGAATTACCACCCAGGTTCCTAACATAACTAAAGAAAGCCTTGTGATTATCCTTAGTGTCCTGTGCAATTTTTCTCTCGAAGCTGGCCTTAGACAATTTTATGAGTGCCCGTAGTTTTTTGCTAATACTGATCAGTGATGCCTTCCCTTTTTGGAATTTTGCTCTATCATTTAGTAGCTTCCTCCTTCTATTGTATAGTTTGTTTATGGCTGGGGTCCACCAGACAGGACGTCTGCCTTTGGAGGATTGGGTCTTGGTTTTATTTGGGATCGCATGATCCATGCATTCCTGTCAATATGTGACTGCTTTTATTGTAATACTCTAGGACAATATTTGTGTATTCATCAGCACCCTCATACATTGTAACGTCAGTATTGTTCATGTTAGGTTTAGAATATTTCTAACAGTGTTGATGTGTTCTGCCATATGTTCTTCGTGTTTCACTGTTGCAGTCATCACATTTGGGTTATCCCTGCCAGGGTAGCCCTTAGTCGGCCTGAATACCAGAGGCTTAGTATTTCTGCATCGGTTGCTGTTCCTCCAGTACTGACGTCAGGTAGTCAGTGGTATAAAAGCAGGCAGCCGACGTCATTACATCAGTCTTTCTTGCTGAGGAGCCCAAAGGAGAAGCAGTTCACACGAGTGCCAGTCGGCCGCTACCTGAGTTTTTTGTTTCTGAATTGAAGTTGAAGTCTTCTAAAGCTAAGTACTCCATTGGGGATATTTTTTTCTTGTTCTAACTGATGTCAGAAAAAAGCTAACAATTGTCTTGCCTGTGGAAAGAAAATACCACACCGATTCTTTCATTCCTACTGCGTCACTTGTTTAGGCCCAGAACACGATGTCCCCCGCTGTTGTTTTTGTGCTTTGTTCAATGCCAGAATTATACATCGTTGGGCCCTTATTGTATTAGATATTTTCACTCTCACTCCTCGAATTTCAATATGGCTTCGGTAAGCCATCCGACAACTGATCTTCCAAAAAAACATAAGGATAAAGACAGAGACAGACCGCATGGGTCCAAAACTGCCGATGATGCTTCTGTTAAGCTGGTCGTCAGTTCTTCGATTCTCAGTGAGGTACTTTCGCAGCCCCTGATGCCCACTTCTGCAGATTTACAGGCCGTTACCAAGACCCTTTCGGAGTCCAGTATGCTGCAAGACTCTTCTTCGACTATGAATCCTGGAGATGACTCTACCTTGGATAGGTTCAGCTTCTGAGTAAGTACTTTGCACTACTAATACTCGACACAGACCGACGACTTCTTTCGCATCTACAGTTCTTTCGAAGACAACCAAGTTTCTAAGGCCCAGGGTACGAACCACACCCAAAAAAATGATGACCCAAGCTCAGGCACCTGCTTCCGTGCTTCAGTCTCAAATTCGTAAAATGGCGGAAGACCTTATTGGTTTTATCTGAACAGGAGTCTAATGATTATGATGCATCTGAATATGAAGACATGCAACCCCTCTCTTCTTACGAGGATTCTGATGCAGAGGAATCCATCCATTCAGTTTCTCCACCTGAGGACTTTTCCTTTGGGGAAACCCTACATACTTTAAGGGAACATTTCCAATGGGAATGTCAGGACTATCCTCAGTCAAAAAAGAGACTCAGGGAATTCTTAGATCTTCCACAGCACAGCCCTCCGGCCATTCTTCCTGTCCTGGATGTTGTGGATGATGTTTTTATGGAATTCAGTCTGACCCCTAACACCCTCCCTCCTGCTCCCAAGAAACCTGACAGGTACTATAGAGTCCCTGATTCTTGCAAATATTTTTTCAAAAATCCTACTGCTGACCCAGAGGTCATCTCTCAAGGACCTAAAGGAATCAAAGCAACTTCAGCTAAGAATCCCACCCATTCAGATAGGTATTCCCGAGCATTAGACAGATGGGGTAAAAAAGTATACACCTCTGCTACTCTTGCTATTAAAGCATTAAATTGTCAGTTCCATATGCTGAAATATCAGCAACATACCATGGAACTCCTCAAACAAAAAATATCTTCTTTCCCTGCTTGTGCAGAAAATAAAGAGTTACAAGAGTTAATGCATTCTTCAAGTCAAGTAACTAAGCACACCTTACAATGTGGTTTTGACTCCCTAGAAGCATCTTGCAGGGTAGCAGTCACTGGCTCTGTACTTAGAAGGCATGCTTGGCTAAAGGAACAGACCTTGCCAGACCATGTCAAATCCAAATTATTGGAAGCACCCTTGCACAAAGACAACTTATTTGGCACCAAGGCAGAAGAGGTCTTAAAAAAGACGGAAGAAAAAGCTAAATCTATGCAGACAGTTAAAGACTTTTTTACAGGTTCAGCCTCCGAGGTTCAGTATGCATTGCCCCTCCAAGCACTGGTCCTTTCTTGCCCCCCCCCCAGGGCAGCTCAGCCTAGACCCAGGGGAAGCAGGCCCCCAGACAACAGCTCCAGGGAATGCAGAGACCTAAGCAATGGAGTTCCTCCTCTTCAAAACCAGGGAGCGCAAAGCCACCCCATTATGGTAAGAGCTCACAATGACTTTACACTTCCACCCCCTCCCTCTGCCCACCTGCACTTGCCTCTAGGAGGAAAACTCTCCTTCCATGCAAGCACCTGGGCCACCAGTACCAATGACCACTGGGTCCTCAGCATAGTGCCCCAAGGATACAAATTTTATTTCCACACTGCCAACCCCAAAAGGGTCCCCAGATCTTCCCCCAAACCAGTGGGCAGAGGCCAAAAAGCAAGTCCTTTCCCTCTTCTCTATGAGGGCAATAGAGCATGTTCCTGCAGAACATATAGGCCAAGGGTTCTACTCCAGACTCTTCCTGGTACCCAGAAAGGAGGGCACATGGTGCCCCATCCTCGACCTATACATTCTAAACACCTTTCTGGTGATACCAAAATTCAAAATGATCACCCGCCAGCAGCTTCTAACTATGCTTTCCAAGGATGCTTGGTTAGCCACCCTAGACCTAAAAGAGGCCTACCTACACATCCCAATCAGGGAATCATGCAGGAAATGCCAATGTTTCAGAGCAGGATCACTGCACTTTCAGCTCTCTGTGCTTCCCTTTGGCTCATCCACTGTTCCCAGAGTTTTCACAAAATGCCTGGCTCCCACCATTGCTTTTTGCAGACAAAGAAATATTCAAATTTACCCATACTTAGACAACTGCCTGATTCAGTCAGACAATCAGAAAAAGCTGCTAAAGCACCTGACCTTTGTAAAGAACCTACTGACCTCCCTGGGGTGTACTATCAACGGAAAGAAATCCAAACTAGTACCCACACAAAAAATTGTATTCCTGGGAGCAAGCCTGGACACAGCATCCCAGATGGCATTCCTTACACCAGACAAACAAACCTGACAGCCTACTTCTCTCAGCTAGCCAACAGGACCCAGTTATCCACAAGGTAAATCCTGCAAGCTCTAAGGTTCATGGCTTCTTGCATTCTACTCATGCTATATGCCAGACTATATATAAGGAAACTGCAATGGTACCTAAAAAGCCTTTGGTGTCAGCATGCTACCACAACAAGGGACTTCCCTTCTCACAACCCCACGCCACCCAGACCCTCACCACAGATGCATCAGACTATGCCTGGGGTGCACACCTGGATGGCAGGCGCATTCAGGGCCAATGGAGCTCAAATCAAATAGATCTGCACATCAACCAAAAAGAGATGCTAGCTGTTCAGCACACCCTGACAGCTTTCAGACCCCTACTCTCCCCAGGGCCTCTACGGATCAAAACAGACAACTCCACAGTGATGTGGTACATCAGCAAGCAGGGAAGGACTCACTCTTATCCTCTGGGTAGGCTCGCCATGACCCTTTGGCACACAGCCTCAGCCATGCAACTACACCAGTTAGCACAATTCCTGCCAGGCTGTCTAAACTCTCTGGCAGACAACTTAAGCAGAAACTTGCCAGACCCACGCAAGTGGCAGCTAGACCAAAGAACCTTCACCCTTGTAACCCAGAAATGGGACACCCCGAAGGTCGACCTCTATGACTCTCACTCCAATCATCAGCTCAGCAAATTATTTACCAGGGAACCTCACAGCAAGGCCTGGAAAGTGGATGCTCTATCCTTCCAGTGGGTAAACCTCTTTATCCATGCATTTCCTCCTCTACCACTCACTTCAGGGGTACTGCTCAAAATAAGGGAGGAAAAACCAAGGACAATCCTGATTGCCCCAGACTGGCCACGCCAGCTCTGGTACCCACTGCTGCACAGCCTATCACCTCTGTCACCATGGCACCTATCTCAGATCCCAACACTTCTGACCCAGAGGAATGGAGAATTCATGCATCCCCAATTGCAGGCCCTCAATCTGGCAGCCTGGCTTATTCCCTGACCTATCCTCAAGCTGCCAGTCTAAGCAAACAAGTTCTAGATGTTATACGTGAGGCCAGACACCCCAGCACTAGAAGGTCTTATGTTGACAAATGGAAAAGGTTTTGCGCCTGAATCCAGGCTATGAGAGCCAGAACGGCACAGCCCTCCCTACCTCTCATCCTGGATTACCTGGCAGATGTAATACACAAGGGTCTATCCTTCTATTAAAATGCCTCTGCCATCTCTGCTCACTTCAGCACAGAGCCACCTCTTATCTCGCACCCTCTCATCAAACAGTTCCCTAAGAGGGGCTAACAACTTGAGGCCACCCAGAAGAGCTCCTACCCCATCTTGGGACCTAAACTTTGTGTTGGAAAAGCTCATCCTACCCCCCTTTGAACCTGCAGCTTCAGCAGAGTTAAAATTTGTCTCTTGGAAGACAGCCTTGCTTCTGGCCATCACTTCAGCTAGAAGAGTATCAGAGCTGCAAGCACTTATTGCTGTAGAGCCATTCATCATTTTCCATGCTGACAGGGCTCCCCCTCAGGACTAACCCATCCTTCATGCCAAAAGTGGTGTCCAGTGTGGCTCTCAACCAATCCATTCATTTGCCCACCTTTTTTCCTAACCCACAAAGCAAGGGGGTAAGGATTCTGCACTCTCTAGATGTGCACAGACAGCTCAGATTCTAGCTAGACAGGACTAAATATTTTAGAAAAACTGATCAATTGCTAGTCAGCTTCACTGCAGGAGCAGAGGGCAAAGCCATATCCAAACAAACAGTTTCCAAATGGATAGTACATTGCATCCATTTCTGCTACAAACAGCACGGAAAACCTCCCCTCAAGGGGGTCAGGACACATTCCACCAGAGCAACCTCCACTTTTGCAGCTTTCCTCAGAGGGGTCCGCACCAGGGACATCCTGGAGGCTGCAACATGGACATCTGTTCATACCTTCACCAAGCATTACCACCTTGACTATCTTCTCCAAATAAAGGGCAGGCTTTACCACTGCAGTCTTGCAGGGCATCCTAGCCAGCCCCCAGTCTTATTGACTGTCTCCACCCTTTTCTTCAGCTTTGGGAATCAACCCAAATGTGATGACTGCAACAGTGAAACACGAAGAACATAGTACAGTTGTGTACACTTACCATAAATGTAGATGTTTGAGTGTATTTACTGTCGCAGTCCTGTTTTCCCTCTCTCCATCCCCTTGTCTTCTCTCTCTCTGTCTCTCTCTGTCTCCTTACAAGGAATTTTTGGTATTTACTTTCTACTGGTGGTGTTCTTCCACCATTACCTATCTCCCTACTGAGGGCTCCTGACAGGGCAAGAAAAACTGATGTAATGGCGTTGGCTGCCTGTTTTTGTACCACTGATGACCTGACATCAGTCCTGGAGCTACAGCAACTGATGCAGAAATAGTAAGCCTCTGGTATTCGAGTCCACTGAGGGATACCCTAGCAGGGATAACCCAGACTGATGACTGCAACAGTGAATACACTCGAACATCTACATTTATGGCAAGTGTACACAACTGTACTTTCTGGGGTCTGCCATGCATCTGCACTACTAATTATTATCTCATCCCCTATATGTTCAAGCAGTACACTTGTCACTGCCCTTTGCTGATCATATTAAACAGCTTGCTAGTCCTTATATCTGAAATGTTTCAAACCCTTCACTGCAACCTATGGCACTAACCTCCACCTCTGCAGTTACCTAACCAGCAAGTGTGGATGTCCTTCGTGTTTCACTGTTGCAGTCATCACATTTGTGTTATCAGCTTGCAGTAGCCCTCAGTCGCCTACATCGGTTGCTGTCTCATTTTCCATGACGTCAGGAAGTCAGGGTTATAAAGCATGCAGCCAATGCCATTACGTCAGTTTTTCCTGCCGTGCAGTGCCCGAAGCAGAAGCAGTTCGCAAGTGCCGGTCGGCCGACTCCTGAAATTTTTGTTTTCGAGTTTCAGAACCAAAGTCTTCAACTAAAGCTAAGTACCCCATTTGGGAAACTTTTTCTTGCTCTAAAACAATGTCAGTAAAAGTCAATAATTGTATTTCTTGTGGAAAGCAAATACCTCACAAAGATTTTCATTCGTACTGTATTCCTTGCCTAGGCCCTGACCACGACATACCTCGCTGTCAGTTTTGTGCCTTATTTAAACAATGAACTTTTCGTCATCGGTATATTTACGCTTCTAAATATTTTGGTACTCTGTTCAATTATTCAGATATGTCTTCGGTAAGCCATCCGACTACCGACATTCCAAAAAAAATGTAAAGCTACAGACAGAGGCAGGTCACCTAGGTCCAAAACTGCCGTCGACGCTTCTCCTAAGCTAGTCGCCAATTCACCGGTACTCAGTGAGGCGCTTTCGCAGCTCCTGATATGCACTACTTCAGATTCGCAGGCCTCTACTGAGACCCATTCAGAGTCCAGTATGCCGCGAGATGCTTTAACCGTGGAACCTGTGGATGTCCCTACCTTGGATGGGTCCAGACCTGCTGTGCAGGCACCAGCTTCAGAGGGTGTATTCAGGCCTACTGACTTGCATATTAAACCAATGCTATCTTCTTCTTCAAGGCCTAAAACTCGATCCATGCCTAGAAAACCGATGTCCAGACTGCATGGTCAGGCCTCTATGCCTAAAAAAAATGATAAGAATAGCTGAAGACCTTATTACTTTAATCAGGGGAAGCCAACCTTCCCCCTCTAAGTGACCTAAGACTGAATTTGCTTATGATACTTCTGATCAGGATTCTGATATTTCTGTTTTCTCTGATGACCAGGAGTTGCCCTTATCTACCTATGAGGATTCTGATGCAGAGGACTTTATTCCCTCTTCTTCCCCTCCAGATGATTTCTCTTTTGGTTAAACCTTGCATACTCTTAGGGAGCATTTTGGCTGGGAAAGCCAGGATTACTCTGATTCTAAAAAGAGGCTTAGGGATTTTTTACTCCTACTCCAACACAGGCCTTTAGCTATTCCCCCTGTTCTGGACATTGTTGATGATGCTTTTTCAGAAACTAGCTTGGCCCCTGACTCCTTACCTCCTGCTCCCAGAAAACCTGATAGATATTACAGGGTTCCTGACTCTCACAAGTTCCTTTTTAAAAATCCTACTGCGGATCCTGAGACTATTTCACAGGGACCCAAGGGCATTAAGGCTACTACTGCCAAAAATCTTACCCCCTCTGATAGAGATTCCAGGGCGCTGGATAGATGGGGTAAGAAGATATACACTTCTGCAACCTTGGCCATTAGGTCCTTAAACTGCCAGTTTCATATGTTAAAGTATCAGCAGCATATTATTGGATTGCTTAAACAGAAAATTATGTTGATTCCTGACTGTGCTGAAAATAAGGATTTACAGGATTTACTGCATTATTCTGAACAAGTTGGAAAACATACTTTGCAAATGTGGTTTTGATTCACTAGCGGCGTCTTGCAGGGCTGCTGTCACTGGGTCTGTACTTAGAAGGCATGCTTGGCTTAAGAAGCTACCCTTGCCAGATCATGTTAAAGCTAAATTGCTGGATGCTCCCTTAAATCAGGACCGCCTGTTTGGCAACAAAGCAGAAGAAGTTCTTAAAAAGATGGAGGAAAAAGCTAAATCTCTGCAAACTGTTAAGGATTTCCTAGAGGTACAGCTTCCAAGATGTAGAAGGCATTGACCCTCTAAGAATTGGCCCTTTCCTGCCTCTTCCAGGCCTTCTCATTCCAAACCCAGAACCAGCAGAACACCCAGGCTTCACTACCAAGGTACGCACAGGACTAAGCAGTGGGGGGCTCCCACTTCCAAATCAGGATGTAGTAAGACTCCCCCCGTGATAAACTGTCTCAATGACTTAACTTTAAAACTTCCAAGCCCTTCTCAACTGACTGCTCCTTTAGGAGGAAAGATTGCTCTGCAGACAAAAAACTGGGAACTAATTACCCAGGACAAATGGGTTTTAAATATAGTTTCCCAAGTATACAGATTTCACTTCCACACTTTACCAACCCCAAACAGTTGGCCAGATCTACCCCCAAATCAGTGGGCAGAGGCTCAAAAGCAAATACTCGCTCTCTTAAGCATAAGGGCTATTCAACCTGTACCAGAAGAGGAAAAGGGACAAGGTTTCTACTTAAGACTTTTCCTGGTACCCAGAAAAGACAACTCATGACGTCCTATCCTGGACCTTTCTAGCCTAAACACCTTTTTGGTGATCCCAAAATTCAAGATGCTAACTCTTCACCAGTTGCTTCCTATGCTAGGCAAGGATGCCTGGTTGGCTACACTGACTTTAAAGGAAGCCTACCTGCACATCACAATCAGGGAATCTTGCAGAAGATACCTACTCTTCAAAGCAGGCTACATGCACTATCAGTTCTCTGCACTGCCCTTTGGCTTATCTATTGCACCCAGGGTATTCACAAAGTGCCTAGTTCCAGTCATTGCATTTTGCAGGGAAAGAAATATTTAAATATACCCATACCTGGACTATTGTCTAATTCAGGCAGAAAGCCAGGACATGCTTTTGAATCATTTGGCATGGGGTACACCATAAACGAAAAGAAATCACATCTTGTACCCTAACAAATTATATTCCTGGGAGCAAGCTTGAACACAACTTTCCAGATGGCTTTCCTCACGCCAGAGAAACAAATTCATTTGACAGCTTACTTCAAACTAATGGCCACAAAAACCCTGCTATCTGCAAGGCAACTACTGCAAGCCTTGGGATTCATGGCCTCCTGCATTCTCCTAATTCCATAAGCAAGGTTGCATATGAGGAAACTACAATGGTATCTTAAAAGCTTATGGTGTCAACATTCTCAGGATCTAGAAGCAATTATTCCTATCATACCTTGCCTACCATTAGAGTTCCTTTGGTGGGCAGAGGCCTGCCACCAAAACAAGAGACTACCATTCACTCTATCCCCTGCCACCCAAACCCTAACAACAGACACATCAGACTATGCATGGGGGGGGGGCTCACCTGCCAGGGAAGTGCACTCAGGGCAAATGGACCCAAGTCAAATGCATCTGCATATCAATCAAAAAGAGATGTTAGCTGTACAGAATGTCCTGACAGCCTTCAAGGACCACATTCTTCCAGGACAGTTAATGGCAAGGATGGACAACACCACGATTATGTGATACATAAACAAGCAGGGGGGTACCCATTCATACCACCTCTGCAGACTAGCCATGGCTCTGTGCAGCACAGCCTTGAGCTACCAAGTGCATCTACAGGCTCAATTCCTGCCAGGAAAGCTAAATACACTGGCAGATGAACTAAGCATAAATCTCATGGACCCACACAAGTGGAAACTGGAACCAAAGACTTTCAACATGTTGATAAACAAATGGGGGAGCCCAGATATACACTTGTTTGCCTCCTCCCAGAACTACCAATTGGACAAATTCTGCACAAGGATGCCCCACAAACAAGCTTGGAAATTGGATGCCCTGTCCTTCAACTGGAAAAATCTATCAGTTTATACCTTTCCTCCTCTGCCTCTCCTCTCCAAAGTACTACTAAAGATCAAACAGGACAAGCCAAGGATGATACTGATTGCACCAGACTGGCCATGCCAACACTGGTACCCCCTCTTGCGCAGTGTGTCACTGCTGGCATCATGGCACCTGCCTCAGACCCCTACCCTGCTGTCCCAGCAGGAGGGCCAGATTCTGCATCCTCAGCTTCAAACCCTGAACCTGGCAGCCTGGCTAATTACTTGACCTCTCCGTTACCATCCCTCAGTAAACAAGTGTTGGGTGTCATTTTGGAGGCAAGGAGGCCTGGTACTAAAAAATCTTATGTTGAAAAACGGAAGAGATTCTATTCCTGGAACCAAATGCAAGGGATGGGCACAGCAGCACCCAATTTGCCTCAGATTCTTCAATACTTAACTGAGATGCTTCACAAGGGCCTTTCTTTTTCCTCCATCAAAATTCATTCTTCAGCCATTTCAGCTCATTAAAACACAGAACCACCCCTCTTCTCTCATCCACTGCTCAAGCAGTTCCTCAGAGGGGCCAAAAACATAAGACTACCCAGGAGAGCCCCAATTCCAGCCTGGGACCTTAACTTTGTATTGGAAAAATTCACTTTACCTCCTTTTGAGCCTGCTGCAAGTGCAGAGTTAAAATTCCTTTCTTGGAAAACAGCCTTGCTTTTAGCAATCACTTCAACAAGAAGGGTATCTGAATTACAGGCCCTTATGGCAGTGGAGTCTTTCATCATCTTTCATGCGAACAGGTTGTCCCTCAGGACCATTCCCTCTTTCATGTCCAAGGGTGGTATCCAGTGTGGCTGTTAATCAGTCCATTCATTTGCCAACCTTCTTTTCTAATCCACAGAACAAAGGGGAACGGATTCTGCACTCCTTAGATGTGCACGGACAACTTAGATTTTACTTGGACAGGACTAAACCTCAAAGGAAATCTGAACAACGGCTGGTGGCATTTGCTGCAGGGGCAGAGGGGAAGGCCATTTCTAAATGGATAGGCCATTGCGTTAATTTCTGCTATAAGCACCATGGAAAACCTATCCCACAGGGGATAGGATCATACTCAACCAGGGCTGCATCTACCTCTGCAGCCTTTCTCAGAGGTGTCTCTACCAGGGACAACCTAGAGTTCTGTACATACTTTCACCAAGAATTACAATTTGCCTATTTTCTCTAAATCCAGAGCTGGTTTTGCCACCGCAGTCTTGCAGGGCTGTTATAGCTGGTCCTAATGCTATATAAATTCCTCCCCCCATCCTTAGCTTTGGGAATCTACCCAAATGTGATGACTGCAACAGTGAAACATGAAGAAGATAATACAGTTGTGTACACTTACCATAAATGTAGATGTTCGAGTGTATTCATTGTTGCAGTCCTGGATGTTCATCGTGCATACAGCTGCAGTCATAACAGATGGGTTCTCCTGCCGTCAGGTGGGTCCTTGGTCGGCCGAATTCCAAAGTCCAGGTCCGGCGTCGGTTGTCGTCGCTTCTTCCCTGACGTCAGTGCGACAGGGGTATAAAAGAACCAGCCGACGTCATTTTCTTCAGTCTTTCTTGCCGCGCGGTGCCCGAAGCAGAAGCAGTTCGCAAGTGCCGGTCGGCCAGCAACTGAGATTACGAAAAATTTGGAAACCGAAGTCTTCTAAAAAGCTAAGTACCCCATTGGGGAAACTTTTCTTCCCTCAGACCGATGTCAGACAAAGTTAATAATTGTATTTCTTGTGGGAAGCAAATACCGCATAAGGATTTCCATTCCCTCTGCATACCTTGTTTAGGCCCAGACTACGACGTCTCGGTCTGTCGCTTTTGTGCTACATTCAACAGACGCACTATTAAGCGTCGGGTGGAGTTTTCCCAACATTTTTTTGGGAAAGTATTTAACTATACTATGTCGTCGGATACTCCGACTCCAGTTTTGTCTAAAAAATGCAAAGACAAGGACCGACACTTGAGGTCCGCAGCCTCCACCGACACCTCGCCAAAACCGACTACACATGGTCCAGTTCTCAGTGAGGCACCTACGCAGCCCCTGATTACCGACGACACATCTTTGGCGGTGTCTCCTGTACCCGAGGTCGCAGGCTCCTCGGCCCACACCCCGACTACAGATACCGAAGCCACTCTTGGCATTGAAACACAGAATGTGGACAGGTCCACCTCCACTCAAGGTGTTTTCAGACCTTCCTCTTCTTTCTCCATCAAGGCTTTCACCAAGTCTAAAGCAACCATGCACCCTAAGAGACCAGCTACACAGGGCCCATCTCCAGGCCCCATGCCTAAGAAACAGATGCTTAAAATGGCTGAGGATTTAATTACTCTAATCAGAGGTTCTCAGCCACCTCCGGACAAAAGGCCCAGAGTGGAGGAAGATTCCCCCTCCTCTGATCAGGGCTCCATTATTTCAGAACACTCTGATGATCAGGAACAGTCTTACTCCCCTTTTGAAGACTCTGATGCAGAGGAGTCTATTCCTTCTGTATCCCCCCCTGAGGACTACTCATTTGGGGAAACTTTGCATACCTTAAGGGAACACTTCCACTGGGAAGGCCAGGATTATTCAGATTCCAAGAAAAGGCTCAGGGAATTTCTTTTGTTACCCCAGCACAGGCCTCTGGCTATACCTCCTGTCTTGGACATCCTAGATGATGTTTACTGGGAGGCCTGCCTTAACACGGACTCTCTACCTCCAGCTCCAGTTAAGCCCGACAGGTACTACAGGGTTCCTGACTCACACCAATTTCTATACAAAAGCCATGCTGCTGACCTAGAAACCATCTCACAGGGGCCCAAGGGAGTTGAGGCCTCCATTGCCAAAAATCCATTGCCATCCGAGAGAGATTCCAGATCCTTAGAAACGTGGGGAAAAAAGGTATATACCTCGGCTACCTTATCCATGAGGGCCTTAAACTGTCAGTTTCATATGCTAAAATACCAACAGTTTATGTTATCTCAATTGAAAAGTAAAATGTCACAACCTGAACAACCAGACTTGAAGGAGTTGCAGGATTTGATGCATAGTGCAGAACAAGTGGGTAAACATACCTTACAATGTGGTTTTGATGCTCTAGAGGCCTCATGTAGAGCTGCTGTTACAGGCTCAGTCATACATAGTCATGCCTAGCTCAAGGAACAAGCCTTGCCTGATCATGTCAAAGCTAAATTACTAGACGCCCCTCTTCAAAAGGATGTACTATTTGGGGCAAATGCTGAGGAAGTATTATGGAAAATGGAGGAAAAGGCTAAATCAATGCAAACTGTGAAAGAGTTTCTGCAGGTTCAACCCCCACGTTTTAGTAGAAATTGGCCTTCAAAAAACTGGTCCTTTCCTGCCACAGACAGACCCCAAAGAGGCAGATACAGGCGCCCGAGGGGCAGAGGACAATCACAAGGATCGTACAGAGGCAGACAATGGCAAGCTCCTACACAAAGAGGTGGCGAGGACAACTTGCAGTCTTTCAGAAAGCAAACCCAATGACTTTCCCCTTTGCATGCCAACCAGGTCTCAAATGGCAGCCCCCTTAGGAGGAAAGCTGGCACTATTCTCAAAAAATTGGCATGTTGTCACAAAGGACAAATGGATCCTGGACATTATAAACAGAGGCTACAAATTCCATTTTCATACCCTTCCAAAAATGAGAGGCATGCCAAACCTGCCACACAATCAAAGGGCAGAGGCACAAAAGCAAATTTCAGATCTTATAAACATGAAAGCTATTCAAAAGGTACCTACACACGAACAAGGTCAAGGTTTTTATTCCAGGCTATTTCTGGTGCCAAGGAAGGGAAAAGATTGGAGACCTATTTTGGATCTTTCCATCCTAAACACATTTCTACTCGTACCAAAATTCAAGATGCTCACTCTACAGCAACTTCTTCCCATGCTGGGCAAGGAGTCTTGGCTGGTAACATTGGACCTCAAGGAGGCATACCTGCATGTCCCAATCAGACAAAATTGCAGAAGATACCTCAGATTTCTTGCAGGTTCAACCCATTATCAATTCTCTGCATTGCCCGTTGGCTTATCTACTGTGCCCAGAGTATTCACGAAATGCCTGGCATCAGTAATTGCCTACTGCAGACTTCAAGGATTACAAATATACCCTTATTTGGACGACTGCCTGATCCAAGCAGACAGCAAGCACATTCTTCTGAAACATCTGGCTCTGGCTTATGTAATAATGTTATCAAACTCTCTAGGATACACAGTCAACAAAGAGAAATCAAGGCTAATACCCTCTCGGAAGATAATTTTCCTGGGTCCCAATTTGGACACAAACACCCAGATGGCCTACCTCATGCCAGAGAAGCAGGGGCAACTAATTCAATATTTCAGAACACTGGCAAATTGCACCAGGTTGACTGCAAGGAAAATCTTGCAGGCTCTGGGATTCATGGCATCTTGCATCTTACTAATCCCATGTGCAAAGCTGCATATGAGAAAACTATAATGGTACCTAAAAAACATATGGTCTCAACACAGCCACAGTTTGGAAACAATAATACCACTAATTCCATGTCTGCAAAAGGAATTTCTGTGGTGGGCTCAAGCATGTCAAACAAACACAGGTCTTCCATTCAGCAAGCCTCAAGCAAATCAAGTCATCACAACAGACGCCTTGGACTACGCCTGGAGGGCGCACATGACAGGCCGGTGCATTCAGGGCAAATGGTCCCAAAAAGAAAAGCACCGTCACATATATCAAAAAAAAATGCTAGCAGTAATAAATGCTATTATAGCTTTCAAGGACCTTCTACAACCAGATCAACTATTGATAAGAACGGACAACACCACAGTTATGTGGTACATAAACAAGCAGGGAGGAACACATTCTTATCTCCTATGCAGACTGGCCATGTCACTTTGGAACATGGCCATGGACTTACAAATGGAACTACAAGCACAGTACTTGCCAGGCAAGGAAAACACGCTGGCAGACAACCTAAGCAGGAATATGACAGATCCACACAAATGGAAGTTGCATCCAAAAGTTTTTACAGAAATAATCCAAGAATGGGAAGGCCAGACATAGATCTTTTGCCTCCCACAAAATCATCAATTGACAAAATTCTGCTCAAGGATCTTCCATCCAAAGGCCTGGAGAGTGGACGCTCTCTCTTTCAGTTGGACATCAATGACAGTTTATGCCTTCCCGCCTCTTCCTCTGCTGCCCAAAGTCCTATTGAAGACCAGAGCAGACAGACCAAAGATGATCCTCATTGCTCCGGACTGGCCAAGGCAACACTGGTACCCACTCCTGAGGAGCCTGACGCATTCCCCACCATGGACCGTGCCTCTAATGCCTCTTCTTCTGACTCAGCACAGCTTCAAAACTCTTCACAATCAGCTAAAAACACTCAATCTAGCCGCATGGAAGATTCCTTAGCATCACAGCAGGCCCTACTCTCCAAGGAGGTGCAGGATGTCATTTTGGAGGCCAGAAGGCCATCAACTAGAAAAGCTTACTCCGCAAAATGGAAACGTTTTTGTGTCTGGAATGAGAAAAAGGGCCAGAACTCTGGAAAACTGAATTTACCTCAAATACTACAATATTTGGCTGAACTGCTAAGCAGTGGGCTTTCGTTCTCCTCCATCAAAATCCATGCCTCAGCCATTTCTGCAGAATACAACACTGATCCACCTTTATTCTCTCACCCTCTATTAAGACAGTTCCTCAGAGGGGCTAAGAATTTAAGACCTCCAAGGAAACAACCAATACCTGCTTGGGATCTTAATTTCATTCTGGAAAAACTGACTTTGCCTCCTTTTGAGCCAGCTGCCTCATCAGATTTGCAGTATTTGTCCTGGAAAACAGCTTTCCTTCTGGCTATCACTTCAGCTCGTAGAGCTTCAGAACTACAGGCTCTCATGGCTGTACAGCCTTTTATCATCTTCCATCAGGACAGCGTTTCCTTACGAACCAACCTGTCCTTTATGCCTAAAGTGGTATCCAGGGTAGCTCTAAATCAGGCCATACATTTGCCTACTTTTTATCCTAATCCTCAAAACAAAGGGGAGAGATTACTACATTCCTTGGACATCCACAGGCAACTGCGTTATTACTTGGACAGAACAAAACCTTTCAGAAAATCAGAACAACTCTTTGTGGCCTATGCGGTAGGAGCACAAGGAAAGCCAATTTCCAAACAGACAATTTCAAAATGGATAGCCCACTGCATACGCTTTTGCTAGTCCTTTCATGGCAAAACTGTACCTATAGGCATTAGAACTCATTCCACCAGGGCCACAGCCACCTCTGCAGCCTTCCTCAGAGGAGTTCCTACCAAGGATATTTTGGAAGCAGCCACTTGGAGTTCTGTGCATACCTTCTCCAAGCACTACAACCTACCATTATACTCCAAATCTAGAGCAGGCTTTGCCACTGCAGTCTTGCAGGGCATTTTGGCTCCTCCTAGTTCCACCTAGTGCCTACCACCCCTTTATTAGCTTTGGGATTCTACCCAACTGTTATGACTGCAGCTGTATGCACGATGAACATAGTACAGTTTTGTACCTACCATAAATGTAGATGTTCGAGTGCTAATACAGCTGCAGTCCAGGTTTCCCTCCTTCCCCTCTTCGGACAGGCCTTATAGCTAACACCTCCTCATACAACCTGATTGGGGTATTCTTTTATGGTGCATTTGCTTGCAACTACTGTTTTTTGATTATATTGCATTGCATTATTACATAATTTTATGTATTGCCTTCCTTCTGGGGGCACCTGACATCTGGGGCAAGAAAAACTGAAGAAAATGGCATCGGCTGGTTCTTTTATACCCCTGTCGCACTGACGTCAGGGAAGAAGTGATGGCAACCGATGCCAGACCTAGACTTTGGAATTCGGCCGACCGAGGACCCGCCTGACGGCAGGAGAACCCATCTGTTATGACTGCAGCTGTATTAGCACTCGAACATCTACATTTATGGTAGGTACAAAACTGTACTTTACCCTCCCTCCAGCCCCCTGACTTATTTTGGCTATACCTCTATTCTCCTTTACTATGCTTAAAAGCTTTTTGGTCTATTTGCTTTTTTGTTGGAGGTATAACCTTATATATATATATATATATATATATATATATATGTATATATATATATATATGTATATATATATATATATATATATATATATATATATAATTGCTTCCCATTAGGGAGGCACCTGACATCTGGGGCAAGAAAAACTGACATAATGGCATAGGCTGCATGCTTTATACCCCTGACTACCTGACGTCATGGAAGATGAGACAGCAACCGACAAAGGACCCAAGATTTTGATAATCGGGCCAAATGAGGGCTACTGCAAACAGATAACCCAAATATGATGACTGCAACAGTAAATACACTCAAACATCTACATTTATGGTAAGTGTACACAACTGTACTTTACTCAACTACAGTCCTTATAACACAGTGTGCTATATACCCTTCCTTGGGAGCTGTCCACTGTCAGTCCAGTGTAATACTACTGTTGATCTACCTTTTGAATAGCCAGTATGATTGTCACATAGAATTTTCTTTTTTTTTTGTTCTGGTGCTGTTCTCTAGAACTAATCGTTCCTTTCCATTGAGGATAGTGGCAAGCATGATGTATCACTGAAGAGTCACTGCTCACATGGTGCTCTCTGATATCAGTCTAACACTGCTCACATGTAGGGTTACCACCTGTCCCACTTTGCGAGGGACAGTCCCTCTTTGGGCAGTTGTGTCCTGCTAGAAAAGTGTAAAAATGGGAATTGTCCTGAGATTTTAGGACAAAATTAGTTCCTATATTTTATGCGATAGTTGCATAAAACAGTTATTCTGTATCTGAAACACCTAAATGTTATAAGAAACAGAATAAGCAACTAAAATGCTACAAGAATAACCTTTTATTTAGGCAAAAAAGGCAAGTTCTGTCCTTTGTACTGGCCGTGAGTATGTTTTGGCCTGCAAAAATCTGATGTTTGTACCAAAAATGTCCCACTTTGGGCATTTAAAAAGGTGGCAACCCTACTCACATGGTGCTCTCTCATGGCAGTCCAACACTGTTCATATGGTGCTTTCTGATGTCAGTCTAACATGGCTCAAATGGTGCTCTGTGATATCAGTCTAATACTGCTTACATGATGCTCTCTGATTTCAGTCCAACTCTGCTCACACAGTGCTCTCTGATGTCAGTCTAACACTGCTCATATGGTGCTCTCTCATGTCAGTCCAACACTGTTCATATGATGCTTTCTGATGTCAGTCTAGTACTGTTCACATGGTGCTCTCTCATGTCAGTCTAACACTGTTCACATGGTGCTTTCTGATGTCAGTCTAACACTGCTCACATTGTACTCCCTAATTTCAGTCTGACTCCAGTCTTGGTACTCTCTGATGTCAGTCTAACACTGCTCACATGGTGCTCTCTCGTGTCAGTCCAACACTATTCATATGGTGCTTTCTGATGTCAGTCTAACACTGCTCACATGGTACTCTCTGATGTCAGTCTAACACTGCTTACTTGGTGCTCTCTCATGTCAGGCCAACACTGTTCATATGGTGCTTTCTGATGTCAGTCTAACACTGCTCACATGATGCTCTCTGATGTCAGTCTAACACTGCTCACATGGTGCTCTCTCATGTCAGGCCAACACTGTTCTTATGGTGCTTTCTGATGTCAGTCTAACACTGCTCACATGGTGCTCTCTGATGTCAGTCTAACACTGCTTATGTGGTGCTCTCTGATTTCAGTCCAACTCTGCTCACACAGTGCTCTCTGATATCAGTCTAACACTGCTCACTTGGTGCTCTCTCATGTCAGGCCAACACTGTTCATATGGTGCTTTCTGATGTCAGTCTAGTACTGTTCACATGGTGCTTTCTGATGTCAGTCTAACACTGCCCACATGGTGCTGTTGATGTTAACTCTTTTCACTTGCTGTCTAATGTCAGTCTAACAATGCTCACATGGTGCTCTCTCATGTCAGTCTAACACTGTTCACATGGTGCTTTCTGATGTCAGTCTAACACTGCTCACATCGTACTCCCTGATTTCAGTCTGACTCCAGTCTTGGTACTCTCTGATGTCAGTCTAACACTGCTCACATGGTGCTCTCTCATGTCAATCTAACACTGTTCACATGGTGCTCTCTAATGTTGTAGGTTCATAGGTTCATACTAGGCTATCTGCCCTGGGGCAATTATAAGCCTAGCCCGATTTTGTTTGGCTTACGCCACCCCATGATTTGAGTATTAGAGAGCACCATATGAGCAGTGTTAGACTGACATCACAAAGCACCATATCAGCAGTTAGACTGACATCACAAAGCACCATGTGAGCAGTGTTATACTGACATCAGTCAGTCTAACAGTGCTGACATTGGACTCTCTGATGTCAGCTTAAAGTGTCCTTATTATTTCATTGATAGAACAGATAATCAAACAGCATTTTGAATGACATTTTGTTGAACATGCCATTCATCGAACCATTCTCACTGAGATCACATTACTGTAGGAAACAGGAAATTTACCCTTTCCCCAGTGTAGTGCGATCTCAGAGTTCATATATATAATTAGCAGGTGGAGTGGGGGGTTCAATGAACACCATTTCTGATGAAATGCTATTCAGTATTTGATGTTTCAATGATTTAATACAGACCTCAGTTTAACACTCCTCATACTGTGCTCTCTGATGTCATTTTAGCACTGCTCACTTCATACTCTCTGATGTCAGCCGGACCCCAGTCTAAAATTGCTCACTTGGTAAACTGTGATGTCAGTCTAACACAGCCCCCATGATGCTCCCTGACATCATTCTAACACTGCTTACATGGTGCTCTCTGATGTCAGTGTACCATGCTCACATGGTGCTCTCTGAAGTCAGTCTGGCACTGCCCGCATAGTGATCTCTGATGTTAGTATGACCCCAGACTAACACTGCTCACTTGATACTCCCTGATTTCAGTCTAACACTGTTCACATGATGCTTTATCATGCCAGCTTAACTTTGTTCAGATAGTGTTCTTTGATGTCAGTGTAACACTGCTCACATGGTGCTTTATAATGTCAGTCTAACACTGCTCACATGGTGCTTTGTGATGTCAGTCTAACACTGCTCATATGGTGCTTTGTGATGTCAGTCTAACACTGCTCACATGGTGCTTTGTGATGTCAGTCTAACACTGCTCATATGGTGCTTTGTGATGTCAGTCTAACACTGCTCACATGGTGCTTTGTGATGTCAGTCTAACTGCTGATATGGTGCTTTGTGATGTCAGTCTAACTCTGCTCATATGGTGCTCTCTAATATCAATCTAATGCTGCTCACATGTTGTTATGCTGCTCTCTGATGTTAGTCTAGCTCTGCTGATATTGTGCTCTCCGATGTCAGCCTAGCAGTCCTCACATGGTGCTTCTGATGTCGGGTTAGCACTGCTCAATTCGTACTCTCTGATATTAAATCTAACAATGCTTACTTGGTTCTCCCTGAGGCCAGTCTAACACTGCTGATATAGTACACTCTCCAATGTCATTCTAACACTCCTTAATTAGTACCCTCTAATATCAGTCTAACACTTACATGGTGCTGGATGTCATCAAATACTGCTGACTTGCATTTTGATGTCGGTCCAGCACTGTTCACAGGGCCTCTGTGATGTTAGTCTGTTATTACTCACATGATACTCTGCTGTCAGTCTAACACTGCTTACTTGGTACTCTCTGATGTCCATCTAATGATGCTTACATGGTACTCTCCAATGTCATTCTAACACTGCTCACTCTGTGCTCTCTGATGTTAGTCTAACACAGCTCACATGATATTATGTTGATCTCTAATGTCAGTCTAACACTGCTCAGATTGTGCTCTTTGATGTCAGTCTAACAGTAATGACATGGTGCTGTCTGATAGAAGCAAAAGAAAACTGGATAATGTTGATAAAAACAAACTGCTTATTGCCTTCATCAGTGTTGAAGGTTTTTTTTTACATGAAAGCTTTGTCCTGCAATAAACAATTTGTTTTTATCAGCATTATCCAGTTTTCTTTTGCTTCTGCTTGAGTTTTACTACGTGGACTGTGATTTTACTCTATATTTTGTTTATCGTGATGGTGTTGTCTGGTGTCAATCAAACACTGCTCACTCGGTGCTCTTTGATGTCAGTCTAATGCTGCTCACATGGTGCTGTGGGATGTCAGTGTAATGCTGCTCACATGGTGCTGTTTGATGTCATTGTAATGCTGCTCATACAGTGCTCTATGATGTCAGTCTAACTTTGCTCACATGGTGCTCTGTGACATCAGTGTATCATTGCTCACATGATACTCCCTGATATCAGTCTAACACTGCTTACTTGGTACTGTCTGATGTCAATCAGACAATGCTCACATGGTACTCTCTGATGTCAGTGTAACACTGCTCACTTATGGTATATCAACAAGCAAAGGGAAGTACACTCTTACCTCTTCTGCAGGCTAAACATGCAATCTTAGGAAGTGGCCCTGGAATACAATTTGCTCCTGAGGGCAACCTGTACACCAACTCAGGAGATCACCATGTCAGATCATGTACTCATTAACACCTACCAGCAGTCAACTAATTAATGTCATATTCGTGAATGAATGCAGCCTCGAAAACTGTTGCTTACAGCTGAAAGCAAAAAGAAAAATTAAGTGTAAGAACATGTATTTTATTATATTTTATTTTATTTTATTTGCATTTGTTTACTAGGAAAATCCATTGGGATGCCTTTCTGGTTTGCAGCAGAGGCCTAGGTGAAAAACCTTCAAGAAATAGTAAATGTGCAATATTACAAAGTTCAATCAAGCTCTAAAGAAAGATGTACTGAAAATAATAGAATTCATTAAAATGGAATAAAAAAGAAATATCACACAAAAATATAAACTGTAGCAAGCTCTAAGAAATGAGATTACACATCACTGAAGAGGAAATTATCAGCAATGATGTAATAACATCACTAAGCAGTAAATCTGTCAAGAATTGGGAGCTAAGCAATGTAATATGTATCTACATTCATGATGATATGTAAGTTGACAAGAAAACAATACAGCATGCATTTCTCAGTGCAATACATTTACTTTGGTTAGACATAAAAAGCAAGTTGAGGAAAATAGTTTAGTAATTAAGAAGAGTAAGTCTTGAATAGCTGGGCATTTTTATCCTAGAGATTCAGAACATTTGTATATTCTAATATGATTTAGATGTAGTTTGAGGTATGCCTTAAAAGCACGGATTATGTTTGTCTGATGGTGGAGACTGCTGTTCACACTTTAGCTATGCTGAGTATAAGGAGTCCCATGTGACCTATGGGTCTTTATGGATTCTATTAGGTGTTGGGCCCAGTGATGAAATGTTCCTTTTGGGTTTGTACCATTTTATTATGTTACTAATTGTGATGTTTGAAGGATGGTGTAGTATTTTATGTGCCATTATGAACTGTGTATACAATAAGTGGTGTGGAAGTTGTATCCTGTTTAAGGTCTGCAGAGGAATCCAATGATTGGTTCAGTTTGGGAGACTGGATGCAGATTTTCTACCACTGTTCAAGCTTGTTCATTAGAGTAGTTTGAAGATTAGTAAGAATTGTAGTAAGAGGGGAGTTGCACCTTCCTGTTATAGTCAATGAGATATGGCCTTGCTTTGTAAAGTAGCTTTAATTTGCAGTGGGTTTTCTGGAAAACAGCATTGATGTGTTGATCATATTGAAGTTTGTCATCTATTATGACACTTAGTAACTTGGTATAAGTAACCCGTTCTATTTTTGTGTAGATAGATGAGACTATATTTAGTGCAGTGTTAGTTTGTAGAAGGTTACAAGAGGTAAATGTAATTAATTTTGTTTTTTGGATCAGGAGTAATTAGGATTGGTCTAGTCAGCTTTTTACATTTTTTTTCTCAGCTGAAATTAATATGTTGCACTTAATGTACTTAATCACAGCATGGTTTACTGCCAATTCTGTACCATTATTAATTTCTTGTAGGAAAAGCAGGTACTTACGTATTATCGCAACCAGATTGCAAACCGCTTGCAACCAGGTTACAAATTGGTTGAAATTATCGAGAAAGGAGTAATTGTCCTTAATGTCATGAATTTTGACCAATTAGTAACCTGGGTGCAATATTTTACTGTACTGTTATTCGGCGTTCACACGAGCTGAGCGGTATGTGAACAAAATGTCCTGGCTTGTTGTGATACTCGTTTGAGAAAAGCCAGAAAAGCAGCTTGTGAGCTTTCTGTGTAGATCCTTCACATAGAATATCAGCTCTTGGGAGTGGAATCCTGTCTTATGTGTCTTAAGTGACAGATAGGCATTCTGTGAAATGTTGCACGTTTGTACAGATTGTTTTTTCACTCTTTTTGGATGGTTTCCGAGCTGTCAATATTTACAACCTTTCCGGGAAATGGAATAGCCACAGAATGTAATCGCTTGAAAGGAGTATGTTTCTTTGGTGTCACTGTATGTGTTCTCTGGATCCACTTCTTGCTAAAGTAGAAAGAAATATACTTGTAATCATTTCATAACTACATATTTTCCACACTTTTGACATATAGTGAGGTTGTTCTGTCATTGTGATTCAGACTAATTACTCTGTTTTACTTTGTTTTGCTGTGTTCTCTTTGCACAGCCGGGTCCAAATTCCTCTTCCAGCTGAAGGATGTCAAGCTGGAAGAGGAATTTGAGGCTTACTACTGCTCCTGGGTGATCACCCAAGGTCACAGATGGGTGGTTAGTAGCTTTCCCAAGCCCTGCAAAACCAGAAAGACTAGTTGGTCCATAATGTCAACAATTAGGAGCGATTTCCAATCTGGTTGTGATAATACGTAAGTACCAAAAAGCATTAGGTGTGATCTACCTTTCAAGCACTATCATCGTGAAATGTAGAAAGTAGCCTACACAAATAGCGCAGTCATGAATAACAACACAGCATGATCAGCTCTAACAGCGTTAATGAGTTTTGCAGGACCTCAGCAGATCCACATGAAAGAATGATAGGTGCACATTCTGAGAACTGATGGGACGTAACAGAGACAGACTGGGCAAGTGACAACCTTCTTTTCCAGATTTCCAAATAAACAAGCTTGGCTAGGAGATGCCTTCCCCTTGGATTGGTGGGTTCTGTTTCTCTATGCTTATCCATCCGTATACCTTTTCCCAATGATGATGGTATGAAGCTGAAGGAGGAGATACCAGAATTATCCTAATTGTGTCCATTGTAGCACTGATTCTGTGACCAGATTCATATGATAAGGGAGAAATCAATACTGTTACCTCAACATGTAAACCTCATGACTCATTGCAGGGGGGCACCTAATATACCACAAACTTTTCATTGTCAGACTTGCATTTCAGCTTGGGAGATATGACTCTGTTACCATTTGATCATTTTTTTTTTCTGAGAACATGACAAAAATCATAAGAGGAAGCTAAAAGACCAAGTACAAAGAATTCACATTTGGCTAAATAAAAAAAAAAAAGATTCTTTCTCTGGTGCCAAAGGAGAAACCAGCAACTGGAGCAAGTGGTTGAGCAATTGATTTTCCAATCCAGCCTAAGCTGTTGTTTTCAGGTTTAACTCACATTTTCAATTTATTTAGTAATTTTATATGTATGTAAGGCATATACTATTTTATGAGGTTTAATGTAGTGTTAATATATTTCTTTTTTTTTTCATTTTTTTATACTGTTATGCCTATTTAAGAATGTATTTTTCAATGAACATATTATAGGTGTTGTGATCAGCTGTTTCTTATTATTTAAGGCTGCTTAAAAATTCTATTAACTACCCTGATGAAGTACTTTGTGTGTGGACGAAAGCACTTTGTTGTAACTGTTGCTATTGTTTATTCACATTGAAGTGGTGGATCATCTCTCCAGGCTTCCTTTTGTGTTTTTTAAAAATGAAAAGTAATTCATCTCGGGTACAACAGTCCAGATGAGAACTCCTAAGGGAAAGATGGACCCTGCTAATCGCAAAGCAGAAAGCACTACATAATTATATATATATATATATATATATATATATATATATATATATATATATATATATAAAATTGCTTAAAGACAGCCATGTAATGTGACAGCAGGTTGAAATCATCCAGTAAGTTTTATGAATTTAGCAGATATGTTGTTTCACTGGACTGTAACTAAACTTGTATTTTAGTTTATGGGACAGGGGAAGCATCCTTGTAGATATTGTAATGTGTATTCTAAAATTCTGAAAAGTACTTTAAATCTTATCAATACTACTAATAAGTTTGAACCTGAACTGCATAGTTTCTACTAAACTGGTAATATAGCAATTTAAAGTTGTAGTGACCCGGAATCTTGCTATACTAGGCACGCCAAAAGATGTGTTAAGTCACATACTCAAAAGCACATTAAATGGTGATAAGAATAATGAATTAGCAGTCATTATTAACAACCTTCTGCTGATGTTTCAACTTTGAAATCTCTCATCATTGTAAACATGCTTTTATGTAGAGGAAGCAATGTAGAATTTATTATAAGGAATAGTGAGACAAAGTACACTTTGAAATTCAGAACAATTAAATCAAGGAATATGAATGCCTGTCTTTCTGTAAGGTATTTACTGTGTATCTCACTGGCTTATTCATACTTGACTTGTACTTTGTTAATTGTTCATATGAGTATTTTATAAGCTTGTTGCGTTTGGCTTCACCCCATAAAGGCAAGTAGGCAAGACTTCAGGATAAATTGTTTGTATGTGTGTGTGTGTGTATATATATATATATATATATATATATATATATATATATATATAATTCTAATTCCCGAACAGCCACTTCATTGAACAACAGGACATCAACACCACGTTGGTGAAAAGTTAATTTTATGAACATCTGGATCACCGTAACATAACTCCAGGAAACTAACCACTTGGCCACCATGGTGAACTTTGCTCTTTTTTTCCACTATAGTGCGATCTCGGAGTTGGTATATTTAGTTAAGGGGGGCAAAGCCCCCCCTTGGGTGTGTTTGATTTGCTTCAGTTTCAGTTTAAAGTGTTGGTGGACAAGTGTTTAGTTTCCCGGATGTTCATAAAATTAACTTTTTAGTGAAGTCGTGTTGATGTTCCGTCATTCGATGAAGTGGTCATTCAGGAATTAGAATTAGATCCATATATATATCTATATATATATATATATCTATGTGTGTGTGTGTGTGTTTATATATGTATATATATATATGTATATATATATATATATATATATATATATATATATATAGGGTCTATATTACATTGTTGAACTCTTAAAAGTTCGAACATCGTATGGTCAACACCATAAGATCAAACTTTTTAAAGTTCGAACGTTTCAAAGGAGATCTCCATACAGTGTGGAATGGGAAGATTTCCCTTTTCTGCACTGTAGTGCGATTCTGGAGTTGGTATATTTAAAGAGCAGTGGCTGTGGGTGGTGCAGGTGGGCTTGCCCCCTGCTTAAACCATTTAGGTAGTTTTTTCTGTGGTTTATTTATTTTTTATTACATTTTCAAACTTTTAAAAGTTTGATCATATGGTGTATATCATGTTCGAACTTTTAAAAGTTTGATTATGATATTGTTATTGTCATAAATAAATAACATTAAAAATGTACCTTATATGCCTTTAGTCAGGAACAACACTTTAGGATGCAAACAGAAATTTTATTTTTACAGCGCTGGGAGTTAGTCTTCATAGCCCTTGATGAAGCATTCTCATTTTACATAGAAAAAAATGTATCTTTATACATTTTCTTATTAAACTGCTCATGCAATTTCATTACGTTACAATGACTGTGTCCTGTAGAAAACTTTGCAAATGTCCTCATCCCTCATGATTTTCGTCTCAGACTTCACGTGAACACCTTCTTATACATGATCCACCTGCTTTCAAGGAGTCTTTTTTCCGACTTTGGATGTTTCAGACCTGCCCTAGCAACAACGCACTCCTAGCCTGGAGGAGTTAGGCTAACAAATTCCTTTTGTAGTAACTGCAACACTTACTATTCTCTCTTATTACATACTAAAATAATGCAGTTTAAAAGATAGCAATACTGTGGTTTATGAAGCTGTATTTTTCCCAGCCCTGCATACAAATTATATTTGCTTTTTAACAGTCATATTATAGCATCATTAATAAACTGAAATTGATATACATTTTAATAAGCTGGTCTTGTCCCATAACAGTTTCCTCCCACTGACAATATTAGTGTCATGTTATACATATAAGTATGTAGAAATAAAAACGAGTGAGGACCACCACGAAAAACAAAAAAGATTTATTACATATGAAAAAGATAAGCGTTTTCACGTACTGCCAAGTTACGCTTCATCAGATCTCAAAAATATTCCCAAGTCGTTTTTATTTCTACATAAAGTTGTTTTATCGCTTTTTGCTTATCGAGTTGGACCTTCAGATAGCAGTGGTCTCTTCTTTATACATACATATAAGTATATTTTTATTTTTTTAACTTGATAAAATACACCTTTGCATCATAATATTTATCATTAATTTTTGTCAAAACAGAACTGTCATTGATTTGTGCATGCAGTGGCATTTCATGTGCAGGTGAGGTTAAATATCCTGTAATCACAGCCTTTAGACTAGAAAATGCCAAAATGATTACAAGTATAAAAAGCATAATGACAATATCCTGGATTATGCTTGTTCCCAGATTACTAAAAATACTGCCCAACCATTTAAAAAGTGTCCAATTTTTGAATGTACTGTCCAGCTCTTTGACCCTTTGTTCCTTGAAGTTTGCCAGTTTTTCCTGTTTATCATGATAGTCACTAATAAATGAACAGCAGTTGACTCCCTATGAGGGCACATGACCCCCCCCCCCCCTTTTTGCAGCAAGCATTTTATTAAGTGCCATTCGATTTTGGAACACCACAGTTCGCATTTTAGTCATTTTTCGATTTGCCATTCTGATGTGATGTGAAGTTTCTTTGGCCACCTCCTGTAGAATTTGGGCAAGTATGATGATTTTAAGCATTGCTCTTTGCATTCCAAACCCAGGATTAAAAATTGAAAATACTTGCTCTGTTCAGTGGATTGCTCGCTTATTTCTCAGTCTACCTGCTGGTGAGTGTTTGAAATGTTGAATAGCAGGAGTAATATAGCCTACAAAGCAACATTTAGACCATTTTGTAGGTAACCAGGGGTAGGCATGACCACCACAGATGTAGTAACGGTCACTTATCATGCCCATGCCATGCCCCCAGTCATGGCTTTTTAAGTGCAAAGAGTTTAACAAACTTTCATGCCTGGTGTCATTACATTTGCTTTTCCCTACTGGTACAGTCCCATTTCTGGCATAACATGTGTCTCCATGATGTGTGGTTGCAAGTTGAAGAGACACGACCTTTGAAAAAATAGCTATATTATGCCACATTAAGCTGATGTCATTAAGGTCCTTTTTAAATTACACCTGTGATGCAGGGATGGGAATCATAGGAATTCCTGCCTTGGAATGATGAGGTATATGCGAACATATCCAGCAGTTTGCTTTGTTTAGATTTTTGGCATATTGCCGAAGGACCAGCAATAAACATTTTTTTCTTGACCAATTTATAGAAGGGAACAGCATCAGAAACAAAGCAAAAGTACCTGTTGTCACTGGATTCATCATGGACTGCTACTGAAGTTGACCTTCTCACTGGGCAGATGATTTATCTGTCACACCTCGATCTCCTTCTGTTTGCTGCGATGATTCATCTGGGGTCCCCACACAACAGGTCTTTTTCCAATGAGACAAATGGATTCACTTTGGTAGTCCTGCACAGCGAACTGCAGTCAAAGTGTTGAGCAGGACCTGAAAAGGCCCCTTTCACCTCAGGCTCAGGCAGTTTTTCTATTGAAAAATGTTCACATACACCCAATCACCTGGCTGTAGTTGATGACAGGGTTGGTCAGGAGGCTTTGATAACTCTGTTCTTACTGTTCGAGGATATTGCTGCAAGATATTAATGAGTTTCCTACAATAGGAAATCATAGCATCATCTGACAAAGTTAATTCAGCATTTCCCACTGGAGGGGTACCTGGAAGGGCAATGGGTCTCCCCATTAATATCTCATATGGACTCAATTTTTTGGTGGCATTCAATGAAGCCCTCATACTCATTAATGCTAAGGGAAGGGCTTCAGGCCACTTTAAATGGGTTTCAGCACAAATCTTCGAAATTTTATTTTTAAGGGTCCTGTTTACCCTTTTCACTAATCCAGATGACTGGGGATGGTTGGGACAGTGAAGACTCAACTTAGTATTTAAAGCTTTACATAACTCTTTAAACAGATTAGTATTAAAATGAGTTCCCTGGTCACTGTTAACAATGCTGAGTATACCAAATTTCAGTATATAATCAGATAACAATTTTTTAATAACTGTGACTGCATCAGCTTTGCAACATGGGTAAGCTTCAACCCATGCTGAGAACATACACACTACCACCAAAATAAATTGTAAATTATTAGTCTAAAGGCATCTGGATGAAATCCAGCTGTATATTAACAAAAGGCCCCCAGGGTGGAGGTAAACATGCAGATTTGCTGTTGGCATGTTTGCTTGTTATATTTCAAACAAATACTACAATTTTGTACATACTGAAGTATCAAAGAGGAGACATGAGGGGAATACCAACTTCAGGTAATTTGATTAAATAAAGCTGTCTTACCCGTATGGGCCGGTAGATGATATGCCCTTACTAGATAAGGTAGCAAAGAGGCAGGCACCACCAGGCAGTCGTCTGGATGTCGTCATATGCCGTCAGAGGATTTTTTTACATCCATTCTTAAGCCACCTCAGAACTTCTCCCTGTGATGCCTCAGCTTGAAAGACTGACAACTTTGTAAAATCAAACACATCATTACTGTTGCAGTTTGTTATTGTTAACATACAAAGATGTTTACAACAATTTACTACTACTTGTTTCTGCTTGGTTTGCCAAATTATTACCTTTGGTAACAATATTCTGTCCCTTTTGATGTACACAACATTTGATTACAGACAGCTTTTTAGGTAATAAAAGTGCATCTAACAATGATTTTATGTACCCTGAATTTTTTATTTGATTTCCTAAAGAGGTCAAAAACCCTGTCTTTCTCCAAAGTTGCCCAAAAGTATGTACCACCCTGAAAGCATAACGGCTGTCTGTAAAAATATTGGCCACCTTGTCTTTGGCTAACTCACAGGCTTTTTGCAAAGCCACTAGCTCAGCTATTTGAGCAGAGTGAACACCCTCTAGTCTTTGTTGCAACAATATTGTTTCCTCGGTGCAGACTGCTATTTCCGAGATCAACCTTCCTGTTTGATCTCTTCCACAGGAGCCATCCACAAACAGATGCGTGTCAGCATTGGGTATAGGAGTGTATTTTAATTCCTCCCTAGGAGAAAGCAACCTCCCTAGGAGAAAGCAAATAGTTAGTTACACACACAATCATGCTCTTCACCATCCTCAGCAGTAGGCAACAGAGATGCAGGACTTAGAACAGGACAATGGATCAGAGAAATAGATGGATCAGAAAGGAGTGTAAGTTCATGTCTAGTTAGACATGCAGTCAAGAACGGATGAGTTTTATTTTAAGTAATAAAGATGATTTATATTGAGGGATAGCTACTGTAAGATCCTACTCTGAGATATTAAATGACCAAGACAACGTACCTGAGGTAACCATAGCTGTAATTTTTTTGTTGTTGACACTTTGTGTCCTTTTCCTGCAAGGATTGTCAGAAGGTGCAAGGTATTCTGTTAACATTGCTGAAAGGAATTTGGTACTATCAGTAAATTATTTACATATTGTACTAACACTGACCCACCCAGAAATGTTACATTCTCCAAATCTTTTGTAGAATTTGAGAAAATAATGAAGACGATTCAGTATATCCTTGTGGCAACCATGTCCAGGTATATTGCTGTCCCTGATAAGTGAAAGCAAACAGAAACTGACTGTCAGGGTGAATAGGTATAGAAAAGAATGCTGAACATAAATCTGTCACAGAAAAGTAACTAGCTGTAGGTGGTATACAACTCGGTATTGTTGCTGGATTTGAAACAACAGGAAAAGTAGGTAGTACTGCATTATTTATAGCCTTAAGTGTTGCACAAATCTATAAGTATCCTTTCCAGGCTTTTTTACTGGAAAAATAGGAGTATTACAAGGGCTTTTAGCTGGTATTATTATTTTTTGCTGTATTAGAGATTGAATTACAGGTTTGATTCCCTGTTGTGTTTTTTTGATTTTAGTAGATACTGTGCAATTCTGGGGATAGGTTTTGATGGATTTAATTTTATTTTTACTGGTTTTGCTGATTTTAGTATAACTTATTTTATTTGCATGCTTAGCCCACAAGTTGGCAGGTACCCACTGTAGTAACTCTCCATCTCTCTATGCTTTCAGCAGGCTGTTCCTCAGCTTCTGCTAAAACTGGCAGTACTTCCCCCTCTGATTCTGTTGGAATATTTAGATACACCTCTTCTGGGGTACAATAAATAGTACAACCCAGCTTACATAACAAATATCTTCCTAGTAGGTTTACTGGTGCAGTAGTACTCAAAAGAAAAGAATGCTTTTCTTCAATCGGACGTAAAGAAATTGGGATGTGTTCTGAAACAGGATAAGTAACCGTAGTATTTATTACTCCAACTGCCTTAACTTTATGCTCTGATACTGGTATTTGACTATCTGAAGTAATTTTTAGCACTGGCCTAGTAGCTCCAGTGTCCACCAGAAATGTTTTTTTTTTTTTTTATTTATTTTTATCTTAACGTAGGGCCCATTTTGATCTATTGGCAATAGAGGGTTAAGATTCACTTCTGTATTATTTTTGTGACCTAATCAGTATGGAGCTTTTTGACTCCTTCCAATCTGAGGAGGTGGTGGAGGAAAAACTGCATTATTATAATTTGGTTGCCACTCAGTCCAAGTGTCTTGGACTCTTTGTATTTGCCTGTATGGGCACTCCCCTCCCCAATGTCCTGCTTCTCCACAATTAAAGCAAGATGTATTAGATGAAGCTGGAGGGGCACTGCCAGCTCATTGTTGCCAACCAGCTGCACCTTGTTCCCCTCGACCAGCACTTTTGCTAAATCCTCTAGCAGTTCCTCTACCCCTTCCCCTGCTTCTACCTCGACCCCTTGGGTTTTCCAGCTGCTGATTTGTAAAGTTAACAGCTTATCCTCAGTATCCTTCCATCGTTTTTCCTGATACTCTGTACAGTGATTTGCAGCACTTAATAAAGACTATTAAGTTCTTTCCTTGCCAGTCTATGAGCACCTGCTTTATTTGATTTTGTACAGGGGCTTGCAGGCCCTGCACAAAGGCTGCTGCAATAGCTGGCTTAGCTTGCTCTTTTGGGTCGGGTATTCCTGAATGTCTAGCAAATACTGTTTTAAGGTGACTCAAATAGTCTGCACGGGCTTCTCCTTTATTTTGTTTACATGCCTGTATTTTAGACCAGTCATTCCTAACCTGACACACATCTGTAACCTTGTTTAATAATGCTGTTCGTTTATCTGTTAATGCAGTCCCTATGAAAGTGAAATCTGTTATTTTAGCCTTTTCCAGTAACTGCTTTATTTTATCTGAAGTAACTACCTTCAGCAGTTGATTTCAATCTGTCAAAGTAGGATTGTAACATTCTAGTATAGTTTTTAATTTTTCTTTGAATTTTAATGGATCTTCTCTAATATTTGGAAAATATATAGACATAGTATGCAAATCAGCAGGGGTTCAAGGACGATGAATAAGTTTCCTATTGTTAGCCCCCAAAATTTCCATGAGAGGTCCCAATAGATCCCCTCCAGAGGTTGTAATCCCTTGTTGTACCCTGTCATGTGAGCATGTATGGTGAGATACAGGAGTGTCAAATACTAATGCCCCTGTTGGGGAAATAGAAGATATCTGAGAAGGATAGGAAGAAGACCCCCCCTCGACTGCAGATGCCTGTTCAGAAGATGAAGATTGAACAGGGGAACCAGTCTGAGATGTACCAATATCACTTGAACTGGGTGTCCAATGGACAGTACACTGAAAGGTAGGGGTCTGAGAAACAGAGTCTTGTACAGGAGGTACCCATACTGGTGCATATGGGGGTGGGGGTGCAAAAGCTACTGGAGGATTATCATCCTCTTCAGAAGTTTCTGCTTTTTGGCCATCCTCAGTTTGTTCCAAACCTGCTAAGATAGGATAAAGGGATCCCTTTTTACTCATCTGTACTGCCTTTTTAACCTCTTTTACTTGTTGCAAGAATTTTTTATTAACATCCTGCGACCCTCTTAATGCTGACTCCTTTTTTCTTTTAAGTGCTTCACTGTACCAAGAATAAAATGCTGTAATTTGTTCCCCACTTACTTTTCTTTTCTTTTCTTCCAAAATACCTTTCAATGTTAGCAATTTAGTCTTATCGTAAGTTTTATTTAATGGAAATACCCCACCCGCACAATTCTTAGTAAGCAGAAACCAGTCATGCAAATATTTACAACTTTCTTTCCCATAGTTAAAATACATATAATGTGCAGGTGTTCCGTTTTCAAGGATTTGATCTTGCTTGCTCATCTTTGCTCCCATTTTTCATATTTTATAAATCAGTAATAAAAATATTAGGCTTACCTTACAACTTCTGGATCCTGGCACTTCCAAAGACAGAAAATAACTGTAGTAATGAATACACTATACAGGGAAGGAAAGATAGGAAGTCTGTTGGCATGCAGCAACAGAGGAGCGGTTTCAATCAGTCTTTTCCCACAGCATCCCTTGCTTTCATCCCTGCACAAGCTCAAAAGTTACAGCTCCAGCATTGCGGTCAGGATAACGGGGCAGATAGGTACTGTGTCCAGAACTGACCCCTCTTTTGGACCCTCTGAGGGTACTTTCACACAATCACACTGCTAAGCCTCAGCATGCTTTTGGGCTCATGAATTTATTTTAACAACGCATACCTCTAAGTCGTATCATGCGGCAGGCTCATGACTTTGTTTTAACAGTATATAGTCTACGTCCTAATCATGCTATGGGCTCATGAACTTGTTGTATAGTCTACGTCCCAATCATGTAGTGGGCTCATGAACTTGTTTTAACTTTACAGTCTACGTCCCAATCATGCAGTGGGCTCATGAACTTGTTTTAACTTTACAGTCTACGTCCCAATCATGCGGTGGGGTCATGAACTTGTTTTAACTTTACAGTCTACAATCCCAATCATGCGGTGGGCTCATGAACTTGTTTTAACTTTACTTTTAGCTTTTAACTTTTCCTTTTCTTTCTCTCATACATTCATACATTGACAGAATAAAAACATCTCTAATACTTCTTACCTTTCAATCCTGAGGATACCGCCCTCGACACAAGGTGCCTCCTTGTGTTAATTTGTCTTTTACTGTATGTGCACATACATTTACTATACTCATTTACTGTGGGGTCCTCCCACTATTACTTGTATACATTACAACCAGTCAGTCAAACAAAAACACAGTCATGCACTTATACTACAAACACAGTCATGCACTTATTGTACAAACAGTCATACACTTACATTTTGCGAAAATTGTCTAAAAAAGAAAGAAAGAAGAAAAAACACAATAAGCTGGTCTTGTCCCATAACAGCATATATATATATATATATATATATATATGAAGTATATGTGTGTGTGTGTGTGTGTGTGTGTGTGTGTGTATTTATTTATTTGGTTGTTTATTTATTTATTTTGTTTGAATAAAGTCCTCAGTTCTGTGATGTGTCTTATTTTTTTTTTTTTTTATTTATTTATTTAACATTTGTTGACCGGGAATGTCCGACTAGGTTCCACAGATCCTGTTTTCAGCAGAGGCCCGGGGAGAAATGCTCCAAATGCATGTCTTTGGAATGTGGGAGGAAACCGGAGTACCCGGAGGAAACCCACGCGAACACAGGTAGAACATGCAAACTCCACACAGAAGGCACCCCAGCCGAGAATCGAACCGGAGAACCTCTTGCTGTGAGGTGACAACGTTAACCGCTGCACCACTGTGCCGTCTTATTCTTTGGTGATTATTTTGGTTGACGTGAAGCCTTGTTAGTGTAGTAGATAACTCTTTAGTCTTATAATCTGAAGGTCAGGCGGTATAATGGTTAAGGTGTTTATCTTACAGACATAAGGTACAGGTTTGATTCTCACCTTTGAAAGAGAAACTGCCTAGGCGAAAAATGGTTATGAGCTTATGAACATCTAGTAGGATGCTTGAGTTCGCAAGAGGTGCTGCAAACATTCATTAATTTTATAGTGTGGCTGTGTAGCTCATTGGTGATACTTTGTTTTAATAGTCTAATCAAATCTTTGCAATACCCGCCCAATAATATTTTTTCATAAGCCTACTTTCTTATTGATTTATTTCCAAATGACTTAAAAATTTGTCATTGGCTGTGGTTAGAAGTTCCCTGCATAAGCCCTTGGAACTACCAGATTACATGACTTCTCCCTGTAAGCCTCCACCAGGAGTCCATTCTTGTTAGAATAATTCCTTTTCCCTGTTTACAGACTGCATTTGCCCTTGAGCATCAGGAGCATATTTGGCAAACTCCCATAAGTCCTCCATAATGAAATCTAACAGATATGCTTCTTTCACCTTTCTTTTTTTTTTTTTTCGCAGTACTTACCAAATTCCTCTTCCAGAAGAAATCTATTATTTCCAAGATTTGACTTACTGCTATAAACCATCTCTTCCTCTGAAATACTCCTTTCAGGGAGGAAGTCCAGTACCTTCTAACAGCTGTAGCTCAGGTTTATGCATCCTGCTGTTTTTAAACTTATTCCCTAAAGAAGCCACATTACCAGTCTCTAGTAGAGGTGTGGGTATTGGCTGGGTCTCCCCTTGTACTGTCCTCATATGCTTGCCTCCATTTCTGGCTGCATGTAACTGCATGTGCACAGGGTACTGAGTCATCAAAGTCATTACCTATTAATTCATTTGTTGAGATATCATCAAATGCTATCACCTCCTTGTCTATCTGCCTTCCTTCCCAATCCAACTGAGTTCTGGCCAGAAGCACCTAAACAATGTCCTTGCCATAGCTCTAACTGTAGTGGACAATTATAGCAGTATTAAAGCTTGATATAGTATGACTCTTAGTGATTGCCCCTTTACCATCGCTTATGATAGGCTACAAGCCCTTGTGATAATCTAGAACAGATCCAGTTTCAAGACAACCACCAACTACTCTGTTAGCCTTTCCACCTGTCACTGTGGACCTTTTCCCCACACATGCCCCATTTGATTACACTGGAAACCTTTTCCTCCAATTTACTAATGTATTCTCCTACCAGTGGTTTCCCTCTTTGTCTGTGACACCAACTTTGAAGGTTTAAACTGCCCTGTAGGTTTCCTTATATTCATATGTTTTGCTGGAAGACCCCATTTGTGCAGTTGTGCCCTGCTAGACAGACTGAGATCTCTCTTTTGGGCATTTCCTCAACAATGGTAGACTTCTGAGCTGATAGCTAAATTATTGTGGCCTCAGGCAAAGTCCTGTGTGTTTGCTGCCTGATGATAAGATCTTACAGCATTTCAGAAATAGTAAGTTGACATCCACTCACCCACTTATGAAAGTAAGTGTTTATTTCTGCAAAGAAATCACTGATACAGTCATCCAGTTTTCTCCTGTGTTCTCCAAAACTTTTTTCTGGTACACTTTTGGAGGAAGTTTAAAACATTTAAAGGATTCAAACAAAACATTTTTTTAATTTGCCATAATCACATCAGTCTATACCAGTCATCTTATTTAATGCATGCACTGTCCTACCCTTGATTAGAGGAGTAAAAATATTACCCATTGCCCATGTCCTATTTGATGCTGATTACACACACTTTCAAATGCAATTATGAAAGTTATTACCTTCCTTATACTGAAGAAATAGTTTAGTACTGACCTTGGTATCCAAGGCTTGTTTTTTCACTGCAGTTACTCACATACCTTTGACAAAGGGCTAGCATTTCCCTCTCATGCTAGCACTGCGTCTGCCTTTCTTCTTGCTCTTTCTCCCTGTCCTGCCTGGAAACTGTTTTATTTTTCAGCCACTTTGCTTCCAGGCCTTTCATCTTCAACTCTAGTATCTTTAACTCAGGCTGCACTCTGAAGTAATCTGAAGATGGAATGTGGTGCGTTGTTGCAAGCTCTGCACTCACACTCGCTATCAGGCTTTCTCTGGGTTCAGTGAATTAAATCATAATTGCACTCAAGACTTGTATAACTCATCCTTGAACATACAGGCATTCTTTACTCACTTAAGATGACATTTTTTGCACTCCATATAGCTCATTGTAGTCAGTTTCCTAACTGTTCTTGTCTAAAAAATTAAATAGGCACTGTGCAAAATACACTACTGTAGCTCTACATTGGGTTTACAAGGTTACACACACACTTTCTAGTAGCAAAACTGTTTTGTGTGCTATACAGGTCCAATATTCAATATATCCCAATGCTGCAAATCATATGTGAGGAGTCTGAGCCATGGTCTCTTGGTCCACAATGCTGTTGTCATTTTTTTGATAGTACTAGATTTCATTCTGCACCACTGGTACTAAACAATATACAAGGAGCAAATGACCTTACGAATATATGGCAAGTACATAGTGCTATCTTGGGTAATAACCAATACCTGCCACATCCAAATAAGTGTTACACTGTGTAGCTACAGATCAGAGTTATAATCATCGACTCCACAGGATTTCACCCAACTCCATCTGAACCCAATGCTTTCCAGTGCAGTTTTACCAACAATAATTGAAACTTGACCAAGATTATCATGCATACAAACATGGGATATTTTCCAGAAGAGTTAATGATATCTTCATTGGTAGCACCCTGTTTATTGTCTTTACAGCAATGTTGCCACCAACTTGATACACCAGCATTCCAAAAATACAGTTACTGTTTACTGTTAAAACAAACCATTCATTAAATATGTATATGGTATCAGTAACCTGAGCAGTACTTCAAATGGTAAAAGACAGCAGTTATGTTTAAATTTCCAGTGCACATACCCTTAAGCTAATAATATATAGGTAATTAATAACAATTACGTAAAACTGAATAATATAGTTCTTTACCTGAAATAAATAAAATTAATTAATGCACTTTGTAGAACTAAATATATAAACATCTTTAAACATGCGTAAATAAAATACAAAAGTGGCACGTTTAAACAGACAGGTGATGTAAAGAATAAAATCTAACAGCTTGCCTATATCTACCATTACAAGTCGCTAAAGAGATATACTGATTTAGTATCTGCCTAGGAGTCCAAACAGCAGTTGCATTAATTCCACACACAAATAGGATCTAATCTGAGCTCTGTTCAGAAATCCAGTCCACCTATACAGTCTAGCAAGGTAGTATCAACCTAAGTCTCTCTCTGTCTCTCTCTCTCTCTCTCTCCTTCTCTTTCCTTAAGAGAGCAAGAAAGTTCTTGCTGTTTGACTTCAAAAGTGAATGATGTTGTTTCTTTCTCAGAGTGTTTTAGCTTGGAGGTGGGAGGGATGAGTCTAACAAGCAAGTGCCCAAATAAGGTGACGAATCTAGGTATGTTTACAGTTTGAGGAGCACATGTAGTTTTAGTTTTGACAGTTTCCCTGCCTTTCTAATGAAAGCAGTTTTGCACTCCATTCCATATGTTTTATATGCTGCAAGATTAACAGCAATTTTAATGAAAAAGTATAATTATTTATTTATTATTTATTTATTTTGTTGACATTTGTTAACCGGGAAAGTCCACTGGGCCAAGGTCCCATTTTCAGTGGAGGCCTGGGGAGAAAAGCTCCACAGAGAAGAATTACAATAGTAATATAAAAAAGAAACGAAGTATAATGTTAAGAGGCAGAAAAAAAAGCATGTACAGTACTGAGAAATTAAAAACAGCAATTGAATACATTTACTCTAAAAAACAAAATATACTGTAGTAGTATAATGGTTAAACAATTTTAGTTAATAATTACCTGGCTAATAACAGTAAGATAAGAAGAATGTAGACTTTGGAATAACCTTATGGTGGTTTAGCCATGAGGTTACCTGAGCAGATATGGGTATTTAGAAAGTGGTCTTTCAGAGCTTTTTTGAATGTTCTTACAGAGTCTAGTTGGGTGATATATGGAGAGAGAGCATTCCATAATCTGGCAACACCATGGGAATATAGACATTGACCAGCTCTTTTGTTGGGTTTGGTACTGGCCAGGAGTTGTTTATTTGAAGACCTAAGAATCTGAGTTTGGGTATGTATTTGTATAATAGACTGAAGAGAAGGGCAGTAATTTGGGTTGTAAAGTAATTTATGGGTAAGGGTTAGTTGGTTGTATTTTAAGTAATGAAGGAATTCAAACCAATTTAAAGGTTTAATGGCCTGGCAGTGGTGCGTACAAGTTGGCACATTGGATACAAATGTTGCTATTTTATAATAAGATTGTAACTTATTTAATAGGTGTGAGTGTAGTTGGAGAAAATAAGGCTAGCATAGAGGAAGGAGGGGAGAAGAAGACTGTTTGCTAATTTTAACCTGGTAGGCGTGTCCAGATATAGTTTCTGCTTATACAGCTTGCCTAACTTAAAATGTTTTTTTTTTTTTTTTTTTTTTGATTGTGCTAAGTATGTGATTTTCAAATGAGAGTTTGTCATCAATTGTGATGCCAAGAAGTTTGGATGTTTTTACGATTTCGATTTCAGTATTATTTTGAGAGACTATTTTAAAGTCTAGAATTAGAGGTTTGAGTGTGAATAGTAAAAGTTTTGATTTTTGGGGGTTGAGTGACAATTGAGCTTCATTAAGCCAGGATTCTATTGCTGTGAATGCTTTGTGTTAACTCATGAAGGTCTGAGAACTGGTTGGAAGAAGTAATAATAGTTGAATTGTCTGCATACTGAATGATTGTACTTTGCTCAGCGGCCTTATGGAGATTATTAATAAATATATTAAAGAGCAAGAGCCCAAGAATAGACCCTTGAGGGACTCCTGTATTGTTGATAAGGTAATCGGATTGTTTATTTTGCCACCTAACGGGGAGCAGTGCATGGATTTAAGTTGTGATAGTTGTTTTGGGTGGGACACTGTATTGAAAGCTTTTGATAAATCTAATAGTGTGACTGAAGTTAGTAGACCATTGTCAATAGCTCTGTATACAGTGTTGGTAAAGGACAATAATGCTGTAGTAGTACTATGTGCAGGCTGAAACCCGTGTTGGCTAGGTGCTAGCAAGTTATTGTTAGTGAGATGTTTAAGCAGTTGTGAATGGATACACTTTTCTAGAATTTCAGATAGAGGTGGAAGTATTGAGATGGGCTGATAGTTTGAGAGGTCACTGAATATTGCCACTTTTATGAAGGGGAGTAACTATGAAGTTTTTCCAGAGTTGTGGGACATATGATTCAGAGATGGATCAGTTTATAAGGATACTGACAGGGAAAGCTATGGAATCTGTAGCTATTTTCAGATATTCAGCAGGAAGGCCATCTGCAGAAAGGGCGCATGGCTTCAGTTTGGAGAGTAGTTTGCATATTAGAGAGGTGGGTACAGGTTGAATGGTAAAAGGGTGTGTGGGTGGGTTATTGTCGGAGTTACAGTTAGAGGGGGAGTTGGGATTTGCATCTGGGTCAGTGTGATTATTATTTTTGTTACAGTTGTTGGATTTCCAGGTTTGTTGAGTGAGGGTGTTAACAAGCTTTTGATTAGTATCGATGAAGTGAAAGTTGAAAGCTTGGGCAGTATTTGGGGGTCTTTATATGGAGAGGGGGTAGGGTTCTGCTGGGTTCCTGGATTTAGAAGAGAGGCGACTGACTTCCAAAACAGTTTGACGTTGTTTTGTTGGGTAGAAAGCTTAGTAGAGAAATAACGCCTTTTGTCATATATGACAAGTTTTTTTGCAGTATTACGAAGTTGCTTATATTTGAGTTCGTTTTGTGGGGTTTTGTTTTTGTGTCACTCGTTCCAGGCCTTGTCCCTGGAAGTAAGCAGTTGTTTAGTTTATCTGGTAAGCCAAGGAGCATGGTTGATCCTAGTTCTTTTAGCATGTGTGGGGGGCAAGACTGTTTAAGAGTGTCAAGACGATTTTATTAAAGTAGTTGACTGCATCATCCAAAGGGAGTATTTTGGTTGGGTGCCAGTTTGGGGTTTTTAGAGTATCTATAAGTAGCTGTTGATTGAGGTGAATAAGAGTTCTAGTTGTTCTTAGAAAGTGTGATTTGCCTACATGCAGTTGGGATCTATGAGTGTAAGCAGGGAGATGGTCACTAAGGGTATTCGGAAGGGTTCCAGCTTTAGTACATTTGTGAGGATGGGAGATGAATATCCAGTCTAGGGTTGAAGTGGTGTGTTTATTTCCTATGTGTGTGGGGTCTGTGATGAGTTGAGTAAATTTTTGCAAGTTAATACTATCAGAGGGAGTGTTAGAGATAAGAGAATGTCAATTTATATTGGTATCACCCAGAATGATGGTTTCATTAGAAATGTTTAGGGTTGACCGGGATAATAAGTCTTCAAGAGTAGATATGTTTTGCCCTGGTGGACTATAGAGTGTGGCAATACATAACTCTTTTCTACTGTTTAAGTGAAGGTTTGCTAGAAGTAATTCCATATTACCAAATTTAGGAATGGGTTTAGAGAAAGGAGTAATGACCAGAGAATCAATGAATAATAATGCAACACCTCCACCTTTTTTGTGTGGTCTGTCATTTCTAAGAATGTTATATCCAGGGGGAGTTATTTCATTGTCGGCTTTGTGTGGTTTTAACCAGGCTTCTGTAAGTGCTACAATATCTGGGGAGTATTGAGCTAGCCAGGAGTGGAATTCAGTGGTTTTGTTACATATACTATGTACGTTGATAGTTGTTATGCATAGGTTTTTGGTATTAGGGGATAGGTTATGGGATGAGCAGTTAATAGGACCAGGGTTAAGGTGAATGTCACCACATTGGGGGAGGGTTAGAAAAAGACTGGCAAGGATGGACAGGGATAGGGGTAAGGAGAGAGGGCTAGGTGATCGGTAGTATATTAACTTCAATTTTATGCTGATGACAGAGAATGTTAACTTTGTTAGGTGATAAATACTGTGGTTGAATAAGGATGGTGAGATGTTGGAGAAACTGCTAGTGAAAGTGGGAGGAGTTGTGGCAAGTGTGGGAGATATTATAGATGGAGAAAAGAGTATCATAAGGAAAGAGGTGGTGTGTGATAGCCATAGAAGGGTGGTGGTAAGGGTGATTAGAGTTAAATATTGTTTTGAGCAATATAACATGTTAAGAGTTGTATAGTGTAGTGCTAGAATAAGGAAGGGTAGGACGTAGGGGTGTGGCAAGGAAAGGAGTAAACAGGGAGGTTAATTGGAATGGGTTGTAGAAGATTTTGATATGAGTAGAGATAATGGGAGGGAAGTTGTAATACAGCAAGGGTTGTTATTGGCTGATTAGATGAAATGGGTGTGGCTAACTAAAAGAATAAATGTAATTGAAATGGGTCTGGGTGGGAATGGGGGTAGGGTAGGGGAGCAGAGTGAGCCTGTAGCGGGTTGTGCCCAGTCTAAAAGTGAAGGCTGAAAAGAAGGTGAAAAAAACTATCACCATACCTAGTGAGAGGTGAGAAAGAAATAATGCAGAAAAGAACAGGGGTGACTATAAAGTAGACTGGGGGGATCAGAAGCCAGGGAATAGTGTGTAGCCTAGAGAAGAGCAAATATAATTGAAAAAATACAGTGGACCAGGTCTATGGAGAAACTGTCTAAAGGAGGAGCGAGGTCTTAACAAGTATGGACTTAGAGAGATAACAAACCTGTGGGAGAGTATATAGAAACATGTAGTAGAAGGCTATCAAGATATTACAAGTGCATGGGAAGAAGAAAGGTGGAAAGGAAAAAGAAATGAAAATGGGAAAAGGGACTAGCTAATATGCAGCAAGGAGGGGTAGAGGGGATGTATTAGAAAAGGACGCGTTATAGGTGACCGGGATTGTCTCTAGCAGGGTGCTCCCACTACAAGAATTACAAACTAGAGTTGGGATTAATGTGTAACAGCTGTTTTACAAAAGAGACATACATTGCTTTCTTTATTATAGACACTATGTTTGAATGTAGAATCCCTGAGGTGCAAAGGAGAATCTGTTCCACTTCCGGCAGGGCAATGGCTTCAGGAGGGGTTGGTTTCACAATATAGCATCAAAGATTGGGGAATTAGAAAACAATTACAGAGAATTGAGAGTGAAAAATGAGCACCTGTTATAAAACAGAGATGCCTAGTAAAATAGGTACAGGGTATGAGCAATTAAGTATTTCTAAGACAAGAATTCATAATGTGAATTGTAAACCATAGTATACATGTGACAAATTATACCAGCATTTGAATACTCATAAACATATTAACAAAGTACCACCAGGAAATGCAGAGGGAAATGAGAAAAAAATGTATCACAAACTCTATTGCATTTTAGGTAGGCTACAAGCTTAGTAGGCTGAACAGCAGACACAGCCATAAGTGAAAATAACACCTACATTCAGCACATGGAATTGCAACACTCAAAGTAAGGTTTGCACTCTGTAGGTATGCTGGAAAGAGAAATACTATAACTTTGTAGGAAAATATAGCATATAGGGCAGACGGCAGAAATGGCCGTTAATGAAATTATACTTGCAAAGTAGAGCCTGAGATGCAACAACACTTCATCATGAGGTCTAAGGCACAATTATGTAGGGAAAAAAAAGAAACTATAGTACTACAGGTAGTAAATCATCAAGGGCTCAAAATGACAAATAGGGGCAAGTAAAAGTGAGTACGCATTCAGTCTGGAATGAGAGAAATGTGTGTTCCCTAGAACAAACAGATTAAGAATACTATGACCATACTAGGGATAAGGTTTAAAACAATGTTAAAAGAATACTGGCAAAGTCACAAAATAGCATATAAGGCTTGTGCTGAGTGACTCTTTCAACAAGTAGCACTCGTCCCATTAAGGTATGTAGCAAATACAGGCAACATAGAAAAAGTCAAAGTACAAGCAAAGCTATCGACCAGTAACATTTAACTATGCAGTTAATTTGAATTAATTTTCCCATCACTTGAAAAAGATGTAATACAAAAACTGTAGAATGCATTACAGACAAACGAGCAATTCAGTTCCTAGTAGTCCTATTTCAAAAGCAGTATAAAAGGGAAAATATATTTAGTTTAGCTTAATAATTCTATATTATTATAATAAAAATATAACTAGGAATGTAAAAATAGTGATATAACAGTTCTTAATAAACATATATGTATACCAACCTGTCATTGTGCTTGGCCCTTCTAGAGCCAGTACAAATAGGGCCTGCTGGAGAACTAGGTATGTATCCCAGAGACCACCCCTTCTCTGGAACAGACTCCCCATCCATGTCAAGCAGAGTTCCTCCCTAACTTGATTCAAGAGTGTCTTGGACAATTGGATCAAGAACAGGAAATTCATCCCTGGTTTGGCACCCATATCGCTACTGGACACAGGCAACCTGAAATGCTTTGTTTCCCATGCCCCTGCTTATAAATGTTTCATCTCCAAACCCCCTGCTTAAACTTATCAGGGATACCAGAACTTGTTAGAGATTTGGGATGCATGGCTAGGCTTAAAAAGACTATAGTGGTCATTAGCCAAGTAGAGCCTTATGAACCTATAAGAAGTTGCAGGCCACTGACACTCATATGTAGACTGAAATAGACAAAACCTTTTCCCATTAGCCACCAATTACATTACATTGTTAGGGGTTCAGGACCAGAAATACAAAGTGTAGCCCTTGCCTCTCAGCCATCAGTCAATCTTGGCTGGATTCAGTTTTATTCTTTTTGTACAGTCTGAAATCCTTCAGTATATATTTATTAATAGCTGTGGTTTAACTCCTGTTGTGGAACAAAAGCCATTATGGTTTGATTATGTTGGGTTACTTGTTGAAGTGAGCATTGTGACCCTTTCTATGGGTAAAATATTTCTTTCATTAAAAAAAAATTTCCCCTTCACTAAACCAGTAGAGCAAAGTGCTTTCTCTGCTATGGTACTGAATGTTCAACATACAGACGTGTAGGAGGAAAAACTCTGGTGATCTAATAGTCTATTCCCCTGCCATTACTGGTGAGCCTGAAAGCACTTTCTTTTACAATATCACTGATGGCCGACTTGCCTCACCACCACCACCTGATAATCCAAATTATTGTACTTCACTTTTTTAATTTCTCCAAGTCTTCTGGGTTTCTAATACCATTTCAGGAATGGACCCCATCCCTAAGTCAAAGTACGATTAAAGTTCATGAAATTAGTATTGTTTCAATCTTTGATGTCAGCCAGAAGTGCTCTTTGTAGCACCTGTAATGTGCCCAGTAATGACGCCTTCTGCAATTCATATAGAGTTACATGTATTAGTAACATATCTAAATACAATTGTAGATTCTTTTTTATAAGACCCATTGCTCCTACTACTATTGGAGCTGTCTGGGTATCTTTCTTCCACATTGCTGTCATTTCTGCCTGCAAATCCTGATATTTTATAACTTTATGTCTCTCTCTACGCAAGACAATGTAGTCACTGGACGTAGCAATTTCGATGATCAGTGCTACTTTTGTGTTCTTTTCATGGCCCACCATATCTGGTTTTCTCACATCTATCTAATGGGTGATCCCATGTGATGTAGACTTCATCATTTTCTATGATGCTTTGTGGCTCATGTTTCCAGTGTTTTTCATCCACTTCAGTACCATAATGTTTTCACAATCCCCAGTGCAACAGTCTCACCACATTATTGTGCCCTTGAGAATACAGTCCTTCTGCCATTAGGATGTCACAACCAGAAACGAGGTATATAAATGTTTCCAATTCTGTTTTACAAAACCTACATTTGTCTGTTTCTCCCTCATGTTCAATGGACTTTGTAAACCAATGTGTATGTAACCCACTATATTGGGCCGCCAATATTAACCTTTCATTTTTTTGGTTTGAATTCACCTGTCCTTAACTATTCCTGCATTCGATCCTGATCAACATGAGGTTCTTCCAGGAGTTTTCTATATTGATGCATTTCCACATTTCTTGCCTCCCCATCTGATCCTTCACCTTATATTCTTTCTTTTGTTTTTTGGCACATTCAGTTGCTGCCTGATTTTTATCTCCTTCTGGTTTGATTTCCATTCCCGCTTGACGCCAATATGCTTCTGTTAGACTAAGGAGGGAAGTCATCTTAGATCTATTCTCCTCATGTTTCAAAACTGTCACTATGTTTGGGACTTGTGAGGTCAACAGATATGTATGCAGTAATCAATTTCAAGGAGGCTCATACCTCTTTCAGAACAGGGGAATATATAACCTTGGTATGCAGTGATTTTTATAAAACATTTGGTGAACATGAAGCATCCTTCCTGTTTTCCTATCTAATCTAGCCAACACCTTTTGGGGCCAGTCAATCACTTCTAAACTGTAAGTTAGGACAGGAAGAGCAAATTGGTTTATAGCTTGAATTTTGTTCCTAGATATCAACGCTATTTTCAGGATTAATGTAAGTCTTCTAAAATATTCCTTCCTAAGTTTTATTCGCATTTGTTCACGTTTTAGTGTTGATCCTTCAACAATTCCCAAATATTTATACACTCCCTCTTGCTCAAGTTTTTTTGTATCACATTCTTCTCCCAAACTGATGTTTTCTTGGTGCTACAACTTTCCTGCTTTAAAGGTTGATTTAGCACATTTATCAAGACAAAATGACATTTTTATACCATCTGAAAAAGTTTTGACTACTTGCAGTTGTGCTTTCAGTTCTTCATCTGATGAGCTATACACTTTTAAATCATCAACAAAGAGAAGATGAGAAGTCTTTATACTTTGTTATTTTCTTGGAGCCAAATTGTAGCCATGACCTAATCTGTTTAGCAGACAGCTGAATGGGTTAAGGGCAAGGCAAAAGAGCTCCACATGTGTAATATGCCTGATAGTCCAGTAGGATGTCCACTCTCGAAGTGCCTGTTGTCTTTTTCCTGAGCCTAATAGTGGTGCAGCCAGTTTACTATGTTTTGTACGAACAACATTCTGTCGGCAGCACTGCTGCCGAAAATCAGAATGTCGTGCACAAAACATAAATGGATGGGATAGTCGAACACACTTATGTGAATGCAGTAGTGCATTCACGTAAGTGTATTCAACTATCTGCATGGAGATCACGGTATAGTGGGGATTGGAAATTCATCCATATCCCCACTGTAGTGCGATCTCGGAGTTAGAATATATTAGTAGGGGGGGTGTTCGGCTTGCCCCCCTGCAAAAACATGATATGTCATATAGGAGTCTGATTTACATCAGCTCCTATACGGCTGTCATATGATGGTTTCAGCCACAATGTTGACTCAAATGTGTTGATCATTTGGGTCAACATTGTGGCTGTTCAGAATGTTTGTGTTCGGGTTTACTTTTTGTTGTTTTGAACGGCAATTGTTTTGCCGTTCGAACAAACAATAGTAAACCGGTGCAGCCTCATCCTTCAACATATGCCCCTTGTCAGTAAACTGTAATCGATTATGAATATGTAATCACTAGTGCTCCTCGATCCCCAAAGTCCTCCATTCAGGAAGTGTAATATTGATTTTATGCTTGCAGTACCATATATTGGTGTATTGGTGTATCTTGTGTAATTTCGTTATGACATGCTATTGGAGCTTTTCTCCCCGGGCCTCCGCTGAAAATGGATGTGTGTCCAGTCGAACTTTCCGGGTTAACAAATATAAAATAAATAAATAAATAAAATAAAATATATGTCTGACTACTCTGTTCCGGTGCACAGCAGGCATGAAGTGCAAGTTATATCTTTGCATTCAGTGATCGTATCAACTCTGTACTAGGATGTGCATGGTCTGGTACATGAGGTTTGAGAATCCCGCCAACTCTACATACGCTGTCATTTAGTTACAGGAAAATGTCACTAGGGCTCCAACATTTCCAACCTTTCATGAGTTTATGTTCCCTGTTTGTTTCTTCTGAATAGCTGCATAGTACTTTTTCTGTGAAGCAACAGACTGTTAACAGTTGCACCAGCAATAGTCGCTCAAATGACCTAAAAAGAAAGGAACCATTAGCTGCAGAGAGTATTAAACACTCCCACTTCCTCTATACTAAGTAGAAGAACTTAAAACTCATGCATAAACGAAGCTGCCAGGAATGAATATACTGAAATGGTTGTGTTAATTCATCAAAACAACTTAACATGAAAGAGGCGGGAAGTAAGCACATCTGTTGTTAGTTTTATAATTATAATCAGGTATATCCAAGAGTTAATAAAGTGTTGCAGAATATCAAATCAGTCTTTGTAAGGGACTGGATTGCACCCCACAGGTTATTCATCACCCGTTCATTATGTGCTTCACTTAAGAAGCACCCCATGAGACCCTTGAAACAATCACTTACTCATGCTTTTGCCAACCTTTTCTGGTTACGGCAATGTCTTAGAAAAGAAACGAAAACTGAGTCATTGTAAAAAAATGCTTTCTTGAGACAAATGAGACGATTCCAGAATTTCATTGTCAAGCATTCTGACACTTCTGTTAACAAGGTCATTGTTCTAACTCTGTTATTTCAACATAATGTGAACTTTTTTTATTTTAACGTCACAATCTTTCTGATGATAGTTTATGATATTTGCATTGTGCTACATTTGGTTTTGAAAACAAATAATTAAGTTTGTGCTGATATGTTTTTTATTCATCCCTACTTGCAGGTGTTACATGAACCACTAATAGATGAAGATCCTGTTTTTATTGCCACCTGCACAGAGCGTGAATTACGCAAAAGAAAGAAACGGAAATTCAGTTTATGGGTTAGGCAGTGTACTTCTACAGGTTTCATTTGCCAGGTAATGTAGACCTAAAGTAATGATGCTTATGCCGATTGTTACTATAGTGTTCACAAATACGGTCATGTAAAGACTGACTTAATGATGCACAGTGCCTAAAGGCCTAGCACCGTGTTGAATGTACTTTTAGTAAATTACTTGCTTATTTTTTTCTAAGTTTAATTCTTAGGCACAAAGAAAATGTATGTGTTTTGGTTATAAAAAGTAGCAAGAGACTCACATGTTAATAAAATATGATAAAGGAAAAATATGAAATTGCTGTTTGCTTGCTTAGTTCAGCAATACTGACTAGACAATTACCTTTTTAAGGTGTGTTTTAAATCATATTGAGTAAACTGAAATGTATTACATCATAGTACATAAAGGGAGCTTGAGGCTCTCAAACCGAGGTTTGTATAGTATAGTTCCGGTATATTGCCTTAGCTCATAGTGGGAGGACATTACTGGAATTCATATCACCCTATGTGTTTGTCCTTGTCTTGGCCAAGACCTAGAACATTTCATTTGAGAATAAGAAGTTTAAATAGTTTAAAAACAACTAAACTACAATTACCATTATATTTCAGTTCCATTGTCTTAGTATGCTATTTTCAGCAGTTTATAATTAATACAGTCTCAGTACTGCAAAATAAATACACACTGTAGTAGCACTTTTTGCTTCAGCAGTAACTTGTCAAACTCTCATGCATATAGAAATGAAAAGGTCGAAATGAACATCACCAAGACATGCCCCATTTGTGGTGGCAGATGCACAAACAGTAGGGAGGGCCAAATCAGGTGCTTAATGATCCTCTTTACAAGCTGCTCATTAGTTCTCTGTCTTAACATCTCTGTGTCTGAACAGAGGCGGCTGCTAGCCTGCCCAGCAAGCATGCTGTGTGTAATACTGCCTTATGCTCAGCCTTTGCTTTAGTGTATTAAAAAAATAAAAAGAATAGATGACAACCAACGCCTTGCCTCAACACAATAAAACATTCTCCCCAGGACTAACTAGCTTAGGTACTATCAGAAGAGGGAAACAGGACACGCATCCATTAAGTTCAATCAACTAGCAGTTCATGACATAAGTTGTTTTACGTTTTTCATTCTGCTTACAGCAAATTGCTTTAAAGTTCCAACTGTAACACCACCAGTTATGGCTTAATTCTCTTTATTCCTTTTTCATGTAATATTGAACATATCTTTCAACTGTTCATATTTTCTCAGAATGTCCAGATTTTTGCCTTATATTTTTGGTCTCTTCCTCATAAAATTGGTGGCTTTCTGGCAAATCACTGAAGATTGAAGTCACTAAATAATGACATACATTTGAGTTTAAAACTTCATAACTTTCAGAATTTGCATTCTAACACAAATCCTGTTATTTTAGCAACTTTCTAAGTTTATAAGAGCAATATTTAAACACTGTCCCTATTTTCGGGTTTTTGTCCCAACACTGTTTTTGGCTTTGTTTAGATTTCTTGCACTAAGCGGTTGAGACGCATGATATTGAATACTGTCAAAGTTATTGCCCTTAGGAATTTTGCCAAACTATGTTTACACAATGCATTTAGCTTTTTCTTAGTTGTACTTTCATTGACCATGTTTGACCCTCTAGGCCAATAGGTTCATAGGAGGGTACTAGGCTATTGGCCCTAGGGCCTATATAAGCCTAGCCAAAAAGGTACCCTGGCTTTCACCACCCAAGAAAATGATTTTCCTGTGCCCCTGTCGAGCAGAGCCACAGAAGTAATCCCCGGGGTGAATTTCCTATCTCCCATCCAATCATCCAGATTTTTCTTGAAGAGTGCTAATGAGGAGCTCTGTTTGACATAGATAGGTAGTCTGTTCCAGAGTATGGGAAGTCTCTGGGACAGGAATCTATCCCTCCAGCATGTTCTGTTTATTGCGGTGACAAGGTTTAGGTCCCCAGAGCGTGTAGCTCGGAGGGATTGGGATTTCCTTAAGTGGAGCATGTCCAACAGCTCTGGGTTTGACATAGCTTTGTATGTTAGGCAAAGATCGCCTCTGAGTAGGCGATATGCGACGGAGTAAAGCTGGAGTTTTTTGAGACGGTCTGCATAGGGCATCCGTTTGAGGCCAGTAATCCTCTTTGTGAGGTATTTCTGTGGCTTTTCCAGTTGTTGTAGATGTCTTGTGAGGTACATACCAAAAGGAGCGTCATACTCTATAATGGGTCTAATGAGTGATGAGTAGAGGGGAACAATGACCTCTTTTTTCTGGATGAGAAACATTTTGTGATGAGGTGAGCCACATAGAAGGATTTCCTGACCACTGTGGCGATGTGATTATCAAAGGAGAGACTACTGTCCACCTGTGTCCCAAGGTCTCTCATCACATTTTCGGCATTAAGTAGACTACCAGCTATGTGGTAGGTCATGGGTACAGAGTTTTTACCAGAGGGGATGACAATACACTTTTTGGCATTGAGCTTCAGGCCATGGCTTTGACACCAGGCATCTGTCTCAGTGAGACCCTTTTGTAGTATGTCCACATCGTTAGGAGTTTTGATTATGGCTCCTAGTTTGCACTCATCTGCAAACTTTGTTAGCCAAAGACCTTCTGTGTTAGCCTGTACTTCAGAGAAGTAGATACCAAACAGGAGAGGACCCATGACTGAACCCTGTGGTACTCCACTTGTCACTGGTCTGAAGTCGGATGTGGAGTCTGCTACTTTCACAGTGTGGGTTCTGTCCATGAGCCAGTTGGCAACCCATCTTGTGACATAGGGATTTAAACCTAGTTTAGTGAGCTTATCTATAATTCCAGAGTGGGGGGTGGTGTCAAAAGCTTTGGCGAGATCTAGATAAGCTGTGTGAACCACCTTACGCTCATCTTTGGCTTTGGTGACTGCTTCAAAGAAGTCAGTCAGGTTTAGAAGACATGATCTGCCTTTTACAAATCCGAACTGGGTAGGGTCCAGAGTTTGGAGATTACCAATGTCTTTGTTTATGAGTTCTATGATGATACATTCCATGGCCTTGCAGACCAGGCTTGTCAGGCTAATGGGGCGGTAGTTCCCGGGGTCCGTTGTGGCTCCCCCTTTGTGGAGTGGGATAACTGTTGTGGTGCGCCATTCAGTGGGCACAAAGCCTGAGGTGAGGCTATGACTGAACATGGTACTTAGGTAGGGTGCCAGTTCATTCTGTAGTTTGTGTAGAACACAGCCTGGGATATTGTCAGGTCCCATGGATGCTGTGTTCTTGGCTTTGGAGAGTGTGATTTTTACCTGTGCAGCCATGATTACAGGAACTTTGCATTCTTCTGGTATAGAGATGGGCCCTCTAGGGGGTGAGAGGGGGGGGGGGTAATGTTAGGATTGAACCTATCTGCAGGATGTTGGCAATATCAGTTGGTTCTGTATATTTAGTGCCATTGTGCTGTAACTCAGAGCCGATCTGAGTGTTGCCATTGAGTTTCTTGACATAGCTGTAGAATGCTTTGTGGTTGTCTTTAGAATCAGTGGTGATTTTGTTTTCATAACTAGCTTTGCAGGATTTTATGAGGGATCTCAGCTTCTTACTGAGATTGACCAGGGCGTTCCTACAGTCATGGGAATTTACTCTTTTTTCAACAGTTTCTGTCTTCTGTTGTAGAGTTTGTTTATGACAGAGGACCACCAGATCGGCTTTCTTTTTTTGGAGGATAGCATCTTGGTTCTGTTAGGGATAGCACGATCCATGCACTCGTGTAAGTGCTTATAAAGTGCATTTGTGTAGGACTCAGCAGTCGTACCTCTATTGTCTGTCTGCATGGGTGTCATGAAGTTTGCCACTTCTGTCTTAAGACCTCTTTTCTGGGAAGAAGGTAGTATTCATACTGAGTAAAGGAAGTTTAGCCAGGACACTGGGTAGAAATTATTGGTTGGAAAAGGTTGTGCCTAGACTCTTGAAGAAGTGAAGGATGCCTAACACATACAGTGTACTTGACATTTGTTATTCTTAGTTAGTCATCACAGTTTGTTAATACAGCTTCAATAAACTGACCCAAACCTTAAAACACTCCATAGTGGAGCTTTATTTTAGTAGTCTTGTAGTGTACCTCAACTTCCCTTTCAGACTGCCAGCTCATTCTGTAAGTAGTCTGATGTTTCTGGCAATACTAAGTCTCTCTTAAATGAAACAAGGTAGTTTATCTGTATAATATGGTGACAGGTAAAATCAGGTGCACTGTTATTCTGTGATAACTTAAGGAGCAAACTATGAATGCTGTTAGTTTCTCATTTTAAATACAGATGTGTGACGTTAAAAATGGGTTTGAAGTATTTTTGTAGTCATTCTAGTTTCCTGTTTTTCATTGAATTCTACAAACACACTACATCATTAAAAATGACCAGCCAATCAGGCTAGAAAAGAATTTAACTATCTAAAAAGGTTAAATTAATTCCTTTGTGTATGTGAGAGTACTCCCAGTTTTGCATTATAGTTGAGATAGCCCGCCTTCATATTCTTGTATCTTATTCACATTGTATATCAAGATTATCTTTTCATCTGCTTTAAAATATTCAAAGATATGAAAATGCCTTCATTTCTGAAAGGTACTATTCTGTTTATAGGACTGTAAAATCATCTTTTGCTCGTCCTCTGGATTACCTTAAACAGAATTATGTTTAAATGCAGTAAAGCAATAATTTTCAGTTTTCAGTACTTCGGAAGCAAAATTAAATGCTTCCATTAATATTTCTTCATCTGTACAGATGTATCCATTTATTTAATTACCTTATATTGAAAACCAAATAAAGTCAGTCTATTCTTAGACAATACCTTACTTCCTGAGTTTGTACATGCAGTTTCTAGGTACAGTTATTTCCTTGATAATTCAGTAGTATATTTATATATATATATATATGTCCTAGTGAATGCTTTTATTAAAACTGAATTAATGTAAAGACACTAGATATATTTTGGGCATACATATCTTCGTAGTAGTAACAGCATCTACAATACATTCCTGACAGGTTACAGAACTTTTATAGTCAAAATCATTTTTATTTTAAAAATAATATTATTAGGCTTCATCAAAGCAGTGAATGCATGTGCGTACGTGTGTGTGTGTGTGTGTGTGTGTGTGTGTGTGTGTGTGTGTGTGTGTGTGTGTGCGCGCATGTAAGAGCATTTGTGTGCATGTAAATGCACTTTTGTGTTTGTGTGCATGTGAATGCATGTCAGTGTGTGTATATACTTGTGTTTGTGTAGGTTTGTGCGTGTGTGTGTGTGTGTGTGTGTGTGTGGGCATGTGTGCGCCTGTGTGCATGAGAATGTATATATGTGTCTTTGTTTACCTGCATGTGTTTGTGTGTTTGAATGTGTGTGTGTATATGCCTGCATGGTGTGTATGCATGTTCATAGATCACTGAGAATTCATAGGTTCATGTGTGTGTGTATATGCCTGCATGGTGTGTATGCATGTTCATAGATCACTGAGAATTCATAGGTTCATAGGTTGGTACTAGGGTAATAGCTAAAATCTTATTTAGTCGTAGTGGAATTAACAGTGAGTGGGTTGGAGACAAACTATATAGTAACAGCTATACAAGAGCCTGTATTTTACCCTTTTCCTTGAATTTTTTGACATCAAAAATATATTGGTAAATTTTTGGCCAATTCTGTTATCAGATCAAGATGTTTGTAAAATATTGGGGGACAAACCGGTTATTGTCTATAGGAAAGATCATAGTTTTAAAACACTCTTAGAAAGGCAGAAGAAGGAGAATAAATCTAGTGGATGCCTTAAATGTGGCAGGTGTGGACAATGTCCTTTTGTCATGGAGGGGGATTTTATTTATATTAAGAATTTTGATCGAATTTACACTAGCAAGAAATGTTGTTGTTATTCGAAAAAGGTGGTATATATTGCTAAGTGCTGGCTTTGCAATGTATTTTATGTGGGCAAAACAAAAAGGGCCTTTAAGCAGAGAATATATGAGCACTGCTACGACATTAAAAGTAAGATTCGAGGAAATGCATTATATAATCATGTAGAACAATGTCCTACACATTTTTTTAGGTTTTTTGCCATTGACCATGTGGACTTAGGACCTAGGGGTGGTCCTGAAGATGATTATTTAGAGCTATTGGAGTTAAAATGGCAAGTTAAGTTGAATGCAGGCTCATATCCTGGCCTTAATGAGCGTATTAGTCTCATGCCCCTTTTAAAGCTTAGAGCTATGTTTTGTATTTAAATGGCATCATCAGCATTCTCAGATGGGTGGGTTTTAATGTGTAATTGTTGGCACTTATAGTATGTATATAAAAAAATATATACATTTATAGTTACACTTAAGTGATTACTTATATATATATATATATATATATATATACATATTTTCATTTTTCAAATGTTTTTAATACATTAATATTGTTTTTATTTAGTGTACTATTCATTAAGCTTATAACATTTGGTCATACAGATTTTTACTACTGGCAATGTGGTTTAATCTTTAATAGCAGGATGTGACATCAGGGCATCTGTGTGGGGGAGGGTATTTAAGTATCTTTAATTGTGTAATGTTCATTCTGATGAAGTTGGTGTTATCGACGAAAGCGCTTAATCAGTGTGGAGGTTATTGGTGTGGACTTATTTACCAGTGTGAATTTTATTATTCTTTGGATTAAAGTGCGTTTCCAAGCAGCCTCTGAGTGGTCTGTCTAGGACTGTTCTTCCTTTTGTACTTACTGGTTTGTGTGTTTTACATTTTCCTTTTGAAGAGGGCAAAAGAGACGCCCTGCTTGACATGCATGGGCAGTCTATTCCAGAGTCTGGGGAGTCTCTGGGTCAGGAACCTATCCCTCCAGCGTGTTTTGTTCATTGTGATGACAAGGTTTAGATCCCTGGTGCGTGTGGCTCTGGGGGAATTGGGATTTCTTTAAGTGTAGTATTTCCAACAGCTCTGGGTTTGACATGGCCATGTATGTGAAGCAGAGATCGCCTCTGAGTAGACGATATGTGACAGAGTATAGCTGGAGTTTTTTTAGACGGTCAGCATAGGGCATCTGCTTTAGGCCTGTGATTATTTTAGTGAGGTATTTCTGCGGCCTTTCCAGTTGTTGCAGATGTCTTGAGAGGTACATACCAAACGGGGCGTTGTATTTTATAATGGGTCTAATGAGGGATGAGTGCAGTGGGACAATGACCTCCTTTTTTCTGGATGAAAAGCCATTAGTGATGAGGTGTGCCACATAGAAGGATTTCCTGACTGTTGTGGCAATGTGGTTATTGAAGGTAAGACCACTGTGGGGTCCAGTGTTTGAGGGTTGCCAGTGTCTTTGTTTATAAGGTCCATGATAATACGTTCCATGGCCTTGCAGATCACACTCGTCAGACTGATGGGGCGGTAGTTCCCAGGATCCAAGGTGGATCCCCCCTTGTGGAGTGGGATGACTGTAGCAGTAGGCATGAAGCCTGAGGTGAGGCTATGATTAAACATGACACTTAGATGAGGTGCCAGTTCATTTTGTAGTTCATGTAGTACACAGCCCGAAATGTCGTCTGGTCCCATGGATGCTGTATTCTTATCTTTGGAGAGTGAGGTTTTTCCTGTGTGGCCATTATTACCGGAATTTGGCAATCTTTCGGTATTGAGATGGGCCCTTTAGGGGGTGAGAGGGGGATAAAGTTGGCAGTGAATCAATCTACCAGGATATTGGCAATATCCTTGGGATCAGTATATTTAATGCCATTCTGTTGTAGCTCAGAGCAGATCTGAGCATTGCCATTCAGATTCTTGACATAGCTATAGAATGCCTTGTGGATGTGTTTGGAATCTTTGGCAATTTTATTTTCGTAACTAGCTTTGGAGGATTTTATGAGGGATCTCAGCTTCTTACTGAGGCTGGTAAGGGAGTTTTTTGCATCCTGGGATTTTCCTCTTTTCTGCAACAGTTTCTTCCTTTTGTTGTAAAGTTTGTTTATGGCAGGGGACCACCAGATTGACTTCATTTTTTTGGAGGAGAGCATCTTGGTTCTATTTGGGATGGCACGATTCATGCATGAGTGGATGTGCTCATACAGTGCCTTAGTGTAGGATTCAGCAGTCGAACTTTAAGTTCCCGTCTGCATGGGTGTCATAAAGTTTGTCACTTCTGACTTGAGCAGCATGAAGTTGGCTTTGGAGAAGTTGTTTTTCAGGGTATCAGTCTGTATCAGTAAGAGTTTGTAACAGCCGTTGTGGGTGTCACGGCTCATATTATTTATTTATCACTCCCATGCTTCTCACATTCTCTTTCACACACACACCACCATGAATTTTCCTGTGTTTTACAGTTTCTGCAGAGCAACTCTTATAAATAAAATTAACTCAGAAATCACTTTCCAGCAAACTGGTGACACCATAAGCCATTTCCATTAGGAACTGAAATTATAACACATATAAAGTTAAGGTTATATGCTGGAGTGCTGATTCCAGTGGTTACACACTGGTTACACAATGGTTACACAGTGGTTACACAATGGTCACAGCTTGCTGGAATTTGTTAAAAAAAGAACATACTGAATGGACTGCACTTCACTTCACCATAATAGATCGATAAGATTGCTTCTGTGGGCAGTATCAGGTTTTGTACTGAAGACCAGCAAATTAATTTTCAGTAAAGAGCATATGCAAACATAGTCTGTTTGCTGGTAAGGATTAAATCACCATTCCAACTTTCCGTCTCTGTACTTAGTGTAAATTAACATCTGGCCTGATTTAAATTTCTGCTGTTCTGTGAATTTCCAGGGTATTCATAAGTAAAGGTTATGTAGTAACAAGCGGCGATGTTTTCTGCCATACCACTGTTGCTGTGAATGTTGGCCAAGCCTGCACCATCTTTTAGTAATGAGCTTTTGGTGAACAGTCAAAATTATAACTTATCTAAGCTAATATGGGTCCCTCATAGACACCTGCTGCATTTGTATAGTCCTGAATAAGTAACTATGATATGTAGAATAAGTAAATATGATATGTACCACGCCTCTGTCGCTGTAGTTTGGTAACAAGAAATTCTCTGTCACCTATTTCTCTCTAATGTGCCTCTCACCGCAGTATGTGTTTAAATGTTTAGAACTGAAACTCAGCTGCTAGGTGTATGGACATTTCTAAGATAAACTGACATATATTTTGCATTTGTCTGCCTTTTACCATTCCACTGTCTATTTCCATATATTTGTTCTATATTTCATTAAGGCCTTTCCATCTTGTTCTTGAATGTAAGTGAGATATGTCAAGTTAGCTCAGCCCATTTAATGTAATATAATGTAATGCAGAGAAAGAAAAAGGAAGACAGCGATGAATTCTTACATAAATGCATAAATACACAAATAAAATGTTGGAGTCACATATGACAGGGCTTATCCTTCCCCCATGCATCAAACAATTCATTTAGCTGTCACCTAACCGAGAATATCACTGTGTACCCCTAAGCAAATCTAATTGTCCCCCAGTAACAGCCAGGGCCTCCCTTCTAATTAGTTAAATAACCTGTAATGTATTATACTGTCGCTGCTGCTCTCCCCTATGTATAAACCTGACCCTTAATTCAATAAATTATTTCCTGCATATAGTTAGTGAAGAAGCACCCACTATGTTGACCTAAATTCAAACTTCCCATAGGAGCCAGTCCATTAGTAAAATTACCTCTGCTGCCTGGATTGTACTGTCTCCAACTATCAGGAATATTAATTACCCCACTGTTTTCAGAGACACCTAAGTGATGCTATACATGTACCTGCAAACACGAACCATACTGTAAAAAATAATTTTCTCCCTATAACAACTGCCTCTTGTATAAGCTTCTGAAGCAGCTATGAACAAATTAAAGTGTGTTGGTTATAATACTAACAAAAGCTGCAGTTTAAAAAACTATATCCATGTTTGCATAGTTTTAATATTTTCTGTAAACTACTATAAAAAATTGGAATCATCTCCATGTAAGCTAACAGTGACTTCCTATAGCCTGGGTCATGGTTGGAAAGGGTCGCTTGTCTAGTCCACCTACATAGGTAACAAAGATGTATTAGACGTGTTAGACCTAACTAAAAATATATGCATTCATGCATTCATTCAGCAGAATTAATCCTGCAGCTAAGCCTTATACCAGTCCAATAGTAGTTTCAAACTCTCCAAATGTTATGCCATTTACTCACTCATTTGTACCTTATCTCTTCCTGTATGCTTTATCATGTTAAGGTCCACTCTCATTGCAGTTTAATGCAAAGAATTAAGGCTGTGAACTGCCATTGAGCTTCTTCTTGTAGTCCTGGGTTTGACTCTGTCATTTTCCATTTGCATACAGTGTGACTCTCAGAAATCTACTTAATCGGATAGTGTAGTTCTTCTGTGTCACCTAAAAAGGCATAGTTGTGGCTAGCTGGTTTACCCAAATAACAATTAACAAAATGTATAATGCAGCTTAATGAAAATCCCTTTAGTAGGATGATGTCAGATGTCTTGCTATAATGCAGATTAATGATCTACCTTACTGATATGCAGGCTATAGAAATCTGTCTTACATGCTGCGGTTCCATATAAGAGTGCTCATAACACTGTTGCTGGAACAATAGATTTCAGTGTAGTACCTGCTTGTGTGGTGTTGCTTGTTCCTTATCAGAGTAATGTGTCGGTACTTAACTGAATATTGGTTCTGTTTTCTTTGAGACTACGGCACCACTGAGAAGGAGGAAGATATATGTTTTTTCAGTGTTCCTGATCACTTTTTCTCCAGTGATCCTGGAGTGAGAATAAAAAAGTGAGTGGTTGTAAGAGGAGCAGAGGCAACCCCCCCCCAAATGCTTTAGTTCTTTTTTGTTGCACACCATTTGCAGGATAACAATATAACAGAAAGTACATGTTTTCCTAAGATGTTTGTAATTAGAATGTCAGTTTTGTGATGTTTTTGCTTTGTAATTGTGATTTGAGCTATGCAGTGGCTGACTGTCAAGGAAACATAGTGAATCAGAGAAATCATTAAAACAGCATCTTCCCACTGTAAATGCCTCAGTAGATGCTGTTCCTGGAATCCTTCTGAAATGTGACAGTCCTGTCTTCCAATATGGATTCCTGATAAGATAAAGTTTACAAACGTGTTATTACCTTCTTCACTTAGTCATTTAGTGATGTTTTAAAAAGTTTAGCCATTCATTCTAACACACTGTTAATTAGTCAAAATTGGTGTTATGGGGTGAATCCCATTCTAACACACTGTTAGTAAGTCACCATGGTATTCTGGGGTAAATCCTATTCTAATCATCCTTTCTCAGCTGTTCCCGTTAGGGGTTGCCACAGTGGATCATCTGTTTCCATTTCTTCCTGTCCTCTGCATCTTGCTCTGTCACACCAGCCACCTGCATGTCGTCTCTCACGACATCCATAAACCTTATCTTAAGCCTTCCTCTTTTCTTCTTACCTGGCAGCTCCATCCTTAGCATCCTTCTCCCAATATACCCAGCATCCATCCTCAGCACATGTCCAAACAAATGCAGTCTAGCCTCTGGCTTTGTCTCCAAAACCGTCCAACCTGAGCTGACCATCATATACTGATTCCTAAGCCTGTCCATCCTCGTCACACCCAATGCAAATCGTAACAACTTTAACTCTGCCACCTCCAGCTCTGACTCCTGTCTTTTCGTCAGTGCCATCTTCTCCAACCCATATAACATAGCCATCCTAGCTGCTTTATATTTATGCAGTGGTGGGTTCTGTAAGGGTTTCCTGTTGCAAATCTAGCGATGTTATTGTAGGAAGTTTCCAGTGTGTTAGAATGAATGGCTAAACTTTTTAAAACATCACTAAATGACTAAGTGAAGAAGGTAATAACACGTTTGTAAACTTTATGTTATATGGTTATAGGACCTCTCCTTTTCTCAATATTTATTAACGACCTTCATCTAGCCATCCCCCAAGCCACATGCATACAATATGCTGATGACTCCACACTAATATGCTCAGCCAAATCCACATATGAACTCCTTTCTCTTACCCAGAAGACATTTAACACAGTTGAACAATGGTTTACACAGTGTTGCCTTCTTTTGAACCCCAAAAAAACTAAACTCCTCCTCTTTAATCCGACTCACAAATCCTCTCCACTTGATTTCTCAGTTGCATCTACCAATGGTATCACTATATCACCCGAGCCAACCACCAAACTATTGGGTATCACCATAGATAACAATCTGAACTTTGACACCCATATCAACAATACAATGAAAACTGTCAACAAAAAACTTGGCTCCCTCTATAGGATTAAACCTTACCTTTCCCATACAGCTAGAACAACCATAGCTCACACTCATCTAATCTCTACTCTCCTCTATGCCTCACCTATTTTTACTAACCTTTCAAAAAATAACCTCAGCAAACTGGAAACTTCCTACAATAACATCGCTAGATTTGCAACAGGAAACCCTTACAGAACCCACCACTGCATAAATATAAAGCAGCTAGGATGGCTTGAACTACAAAACATGATTAAATTCCATCTACTAACCATTGCCCATAAAACTCTCTATAAACCATTCAGTACTCCTATTTTATCTACCCTTATCACTCCATATACCAATCTGAAATCACTGAGTTCCTCACAAAAATCTTCTACATACCTCTAAACCTAACAACAAGGCTGGTGAATATCTTTTCTCTAATGCTGTTGGAAAAACTTGGAATCTTCTCCCCACTGACCTCTCCTCTCTTCCCTCTCCATCACTCTTCAAAAATAGACTGAAACTCTACCTTACAACACACTGGTTGTGCCCCTGTACTAAACCTGACTAGGCATCTATCAGATTAAATTTAGCTGTGCTTATCCCAGACTACTTATAAGCTTCTACATATTCTATTATAGATTTTTTTTCTCTTTATCTACTCTGTGTCTAGATTTATTCTCTTAAAATACACTGTGTCTAGTCTCTCTAAATACAAAGTTTTCTCTTATACAAATTTTTATTAGGAAATGTGTTCAAATGGCTAACCATAGCTGAAATGTACCATGATTCCTGTTTTACTGAAATGCAACAAAATGTAATTGAATGTGATTTGTATATGGCAATTTATCTGTATTTGTAAATATCTCATATTATAAATGACATTGTGTTGTTTTTTTTCTGTGTTTGTTGGAGCTTTTCTCCTCGGGCCTCCACTGAAAATGGACATATATCCAGTTGGACTAGCCCGGTCAACAAATGTAAAATAAAATAAATAAACATAGCTGGTCTCACTACTCTCTTGTAGACTTTCCCTTTCACTCTTACTTGTACCCGTCTGTCACAAATCACTCCCTGACACTCTTCTCTACCCACTCCACCCTACCTGTACTCTCTTCTTCACCTCTCTTCCACACTCACCATTACTCTGAACTGTTCATCCCAAGTATTTAACTCGTCCACCTTCGCCACCTCTACTCCTTGCATCCTCACCATTCCTCTATCCTCCTTCTCATTCACACACATATATTGTCTTAGTCCTGCTGACCTTCATTCCTCTCTTCTCTAGAGCATATCTCCACCTCTCCAGGGTCTCCTTAACCTGTTCCCTACACTCACAACATATCACAATGCCATCCACAAACATCATAGTTCATGGGGCCTGCTGTCTGATTTTGTCTGTCAACCTGTTCATCACCATTGCAAATAAGAAAGACTTCAGAGCTGATCCTTGATGTAATCCCACCTCCACCTTGAATGAATCCATCACTCATACCACAGATCTCACCACTGCCACACTACCCTCGTACATATCCTGTACCACTCCTACATGCTTCTCTGACACTCCCGACTTCTTCATACAATAGCACAACTCCTCTCTAAGCACCCTGTGATATGCCTTCTCTAAGTCCACAAAGACACAATGCAGCTCCTTGTATCCTTCTCTGTACTTCTCCATCAACACTCTCAGAGCAAACATCGCATCTGTAGTGCTCTTTCCTGGCATGAAACCATACTGCTGATCACTAATCATCACCTCCCTTCTTAACCTAGCTTCCACTACTCTTTCCCATAACTTCATGCTGTGACTGATCAGTTTAATCCCTCTGTAGTTACTATAGCTCTGCACATCACCCTTATTCTTAACAATTGGTAACAAAACACTTCTTCTCCACTCCTCAGGCATCCTCTCACCTTCCAAGATTTCATTAAACAATCTGGTTAAAAACTCCACTGCCATCTCTCCTAAACACCTCCATGCTCTCACATGTATGTCATCTGGACCAGCAGCCTTTCCATTCTTCATCTTCTTCATAGCTGTCCTTACTTCCTCCTTGCTAATCTGTGACACTTCCTGATTAACTATCCCCACATCATCCAACCTTCTCTGTCTCTCATTCTCTTCATTCATCAGCCCCTCAGAGTACTCCTTCTATCTGTTCATCACATTCTCCTCGCTAGTGAGTATGCTTCCCTCATTACCCTTTATCACCCTTACCTGCTGCACATCGTTCCCACCTCGGTCCCTCCGTCTGGACAGTTGATGCCGCTCCTTTTCTCCCTCCTCAGTGTCCAGCCTTTCATACACTTCATACACCTTATCCTTAGCCTTCGCCACCTCTCTCTTTGCCATGCACCTCATCTCCTTATATTTCTATCTACTTTCTTCATCTCTCTGACAATCCCACTTCTTCTTCGCCAACCTCTTTCTCTGTATACTGTCCTGTACTTCCTCATTCCACTACCAGATCTCCTTGTCGTCCTTCCTCTGTCCAAATGTCACCCCAAGCACCTTTCTAGTTGTCTCCCTTACCAGCTCTGCTGTAGTTACCCAGATATTTGGTAAGTGTTCATTGCCACCTAATGTCTGTCTTAACTCTTCACTGAACTCCACCTCACAATCATCCTGTTTCAGGTTCCACCATTTGATCATTGACACTGCCCTCATGCTCCTCCTCCTCTTCGTGATCACCAGTGTCATCCTACAGACCACCATCCTGTGCTGACTAACTACGCTTTCCCCTGTCACCACTTTACAGTCTCCAATCTCTTTCACTCTGGCCCTCCTGCATAGGATATAATCCACTTGTGTGCATCTTCCTCCACTCTTGTATGTCACCCTATGCTCCTCCCTCATCTTAAAATACATATTCACTGCAGCCATGTCCATCCTTTTTGCAAAATCCACTACCATCTGACCTTCTACATTCCTCTTCTTAGCACCATGCCTGCCCATCACTTCCTCATCCCCTCTGTTCCCTTAACCAACATGCCCATTGAAATCTGCCCCAATCACCACTCTCTCACCCTTGGGTAAACTCACCACCACTTCACCCAACTCACTCCAAACTTTTTCTTTCTCATCCAGAGCACACCCAACACGCAGAGCATATGCACTAACAACATTCAAAATCACACCATCAGTTTCTGGCTTCATAAACATCACTCTGACACTCTTTTCACCTCCACAACACTCTTGGCATACTGTTTCTTAAGGATAATCCCTACCTCATTTCTCCTCCCATGCACGCCATGATACAACAATTTGAACACACCTCCGATACAACTGTCATTATTACCCTTCCATCTGGTGTCTTGCATGCACAATATGTCAACCTTTCTTCTCTCCATCATATCAGGTAGCTGTCACCCTATACCAGTCATACTGCCAACATTCAAAGTTCCTACCCACACACTCCTTACCTTCTTCCTCTCTTCCTGCCTTCGGGCATGCCTTCACTCTCTTCTTCTCCTTCTCCTTCAGCCAGCAGTAGCCCAATTTCCACCAACACCCTATTGGCTAACAGTACTGGTGGTAGTCAATGTTAAACCGTGTCTCAACCAATCTGGTATGGAAATCTGTATTATTGTATGCATATGTCATTTGTCAAAAGTTTTACACCGGATGCCCTTCCTGATGTAACCCTCCCCATTTATCCAGGCTTGGGACTGGCACGAAGAAATGCACTGGCTTGTGCATCCCAAGTGGCTGGGTTGGTGAATTTTATTCTAATATACCATCAATAATCTTATTCTAATATACCATCAATAATTTGCAATGGTGTTATGGGGTGCATCCTATTCTAATACACCATGAGTAAATCACCATGGTATCCTGGGGTGCATCCTGTTCAGATTCATCATCAGTAAGTCACTGTGGTATTCTGGGGTGCATCCTATTCTGTTACACCATCAATAAGTCACCATGGTATTCAGGAGTGTTTCCTATTCTAAAACAACATCAAATAAGTCACCATGGTATTCATGGCACCTATCCTATCCTGGGGGAGGGTTTGGGGAAGCCTGACTATTATGCAATGTATGCTGGAGACCAAGAGCCTCAGTGAGTATCTATTCAGATTACATGGGGATTAAGACAATATCTTGACATCACTGCCCTAGCCACTCCCATACCTAGAGACTACTGCCCTAGCCACTCCCATACATAGGTACTACTGCCCTAGCCACTCCCATACCTAGGGACTTTGGATGTTATTAGAATAATATTTCCCAGACGTTTGGATCCCTTACTTCCCAGGCCTGCATCTGAATTGCTGTCACAGTTGACTCCTGAGTAACTTCTCATCAGCAGTTCTACAAAATCAACTGAATTACTTAAAAAAAGGATGAGACCTTCAGGATTAGCTGAGAAAAAGACAAAACAACACTACTAACTATATTTGAAACTGTGGTTACTGAATAAGGTAGAGATTCAGTGATGTTCTCTTGGTCTGTCTGTCTCATTCTATCTTGATCCTTAATCTTTATCATGTTTTTTTCCAGTCATATCATCTCTGTTTCTTGCTCTCGCATTCATTGATAACATCAAGATATTTTATTAGGCAAATAATTGCCTCTTTGTAAGTCCCAAAAAAAGGTAAATTAAAAAAATTACAATGCTTTTCTGCTCACATAGTGTTTAGATGAAAACAGTAAATGACAATCTGGTAACCCTGCTGTTGATTAACAAAACATAGATGTAGAAGCTAGATGTGTATGTTTGTGTGTGTGTGTGTGTGTGTGTGTGTGTGTGTGTGTGTGTGTGTGTGTGTGTGTGTGTGTGTGTGTGTGTGTGTGTATATGTGTGTACGTATCAGTGTGTGTGTGAGAGAGAGAGAGAGAGAGAGAGAGACAGAGTGAGAATATTCAAACCACACAGCTGAAGCCTTTGAGGTCTTTTCTGTGTATGTGTATGTATATATGTGCATATATATGTGGGAGTATATGTGCGTGTGAGGAGGTTGGCACTATATTTGTACATGTACAACATTATGAACACATAAAAGTAAGAGTAATTCTCTAGTACGTGCAAGTAAAATGTTTCATTACTACGCTGGTCTTTTACTGCCTCCACAAAGTGCTCAAATCATTTCTGAAGTTAACAATCCTGGATAAAGTGGTTTTCCTAAGATTGCTTTTTTCTTTTTTATATTCTGTCTTCATGAGTTAGGTTGTTAAAACTAACCAAGTCATTAAATGTTTAACTATATTTTTAATAAGCCATTATTTAGGCATCAGTGCTTAGAACAGCATGATATTTTCATTGGCATACTTGCTGTTTCTGTAATTAATTTGTGAAAAATGTTATTTGGGAGTCATATAACTACACAAAAAGCAGTTAAATGCAAACTGATCAGCTATAAAAACACAAAACAAATATGTGCAAAAGAACTGTCATCTAAGATTCAGTCTTCAACTAAGAAAATAAGTAAAGGTGAAAATGTGATGCTCACAGCACACATCCATAAGATGTAGCTGAAGAGACACATTACTTTGCGTAGGCCAGCTGTAGCTATACACAATACCACAATTTGACATAGGTCACTTACCATGGGCGTGACTGTTTGTAGTAAAAGGATTTGTTGTCTGTTGTTTAGTGGCAACTGAAAAATTATATGGAGCTTACTGCTTGCTGTGATGGATTTGAAGTCTTCTGTTAAATGCCTGGAACTCGTCTTGCATATGATATGTATGTGAACAGTTGGTTTAAAATAAAAAAAAACATAAAACTTAGAGCTAACTCCTTGGAATTATTATTGTTATGCCACAATGTACATTTAGGTCAAATATACAGCAATAAAGCCTGCTAATGCATGACAAGGCCCAACTCCTTATGTGAAAGTTAGCGAAATTAAGCAAAAAAAAAATAAAAAATAGACAATACATTGAGGTGTAACAGACTTGAAGAAAAAATTGTAATGAACAGTATGCAAACTAGGTGAATGCATAACTAAAATGTCTGATAAAAAGGTAAACAGACTTTATAAATTATTAATTTTATAAAACAATCAAGGCAGTGTAACAGTGGCACATGGGATTGTCTGACTGACAACAGTCCATTTTCAGTGGAAATCTTGGGAGAAAAATTGCAACAATGGTAAACTAACATTTATGCAGTTATTTAAAAGCACCAACAGAAAACTAATATTATAACAAATAGCAATGAAGCCTCCTGATATGCATGCAGTGAGCAAAACACTCTCTTACCTCTACCTACAGCTATGCAACATCCCCAGACTGCCACCACAAAACTGTCTTATGCTGATTCCATTAAAATCTCTACCTGAAACTCCTAGAAATCGTAAATTTAGGTATCAGCTTAAATTCTCAAATTTACCTCCTGCATGCCACCCATCAGCTGGAGGTCACAACCAACATACAGCATGCTCTGACACTGTAGAAATCCCAGCTATGAAAAGGGATTACACAACTAGTATACACAAGCCCTTAAGGCAGCAAGACCAAGCAAGTACTTCTGGCAACGTCTTGATCATAGGTGACTCCATAGTTGGATATAAATATGCTCCAATCACTAGGCTGAGCAAAGACAAGAGTGATGGTTAGCTGCCTGTCATGTGCCAAGATCCACAGTGTCATTAGGGACCTCAGGTCTCTTCACCCCAGTACATATTTTACCTGGCTATTGCATGTGGGAGTTAATGAGTTGAGACTAAGTTCCTTGGATCACAGGAAGAGGGACTTGAATGGAGCTCTCTGAATATACATCTAAAATGGATGTGAAACTAGTAGTGAGCAGTATCCCACCATCACCAACAGTAATGCCTCAGTACAAATACAATTTGTTAACTGATTTCATTCTAGGGGGATCCAGTATATATCAGCCTATGAAGAAATATCTGACAACCCCATCTTCTTTGTTAGGGTTTGCCTGCATCTCTCTCCTCATGGCTTCCACATTTTTGCAAAAAACTTTCTTCCCCCATAGTGTCTTTTTATGCAAGGTCAGTTTTCAAAATGTCAATGAGGGAATCAAAAATACTGGACCTGGTTCTCACCAATATATCTTCCCTGTGCTCAACACTGATAATTACCAAATTGCTGATCAAATCGAAGCTCAGATCAGTAACACCTATTTTAAATGTGAGACCAGTGGTATCTTGAAACCCCTTTGTTTTAGAAGCTATTCCAAAACAAATCTATTCCAGTTCACTAATGACCTTATGGAATTCAAATGCTGTCCTTGCCATGATGACCCAACCTCACATGCTGATATTCACACATGGGTTCTACATACACTTCCAAGCTTGCATTGAGGCATCAATTCAATAAAGCACAAATACAGTGCCAAATTCAAGAACAAACCCATTTGGTGAAACCTCAGTATAAATAAAATATACAGAAAGAGGATGAAACTCATAGACCATAAGAGCACATTTCTGACCTCATCATCTAGTGGGTAAAATCGGAAAGATCAACAAAGGACATTGAAACAAAATCAAATTCTAGTCAGTTTAGAATTTGAATTTCCTAGGTCAGTAGACTGAGTAGTCTTTCACTAGCAGGCAGTTGACTATTATACTGTCTTTGCGGAGCCGTGGGAGTGGTACAGCAGGGTTCTGAACTATGAAGCCAACTGTAACAAGTACATTACCATAGCAGGTGGAATGATAGCCTGAAGGACTCTGGTGTATGTGGTAGAGTTGGGAGAAGCTGTATATATAATATGGAATGTTAGTGTGTTGCTGAGATTTGGCTGCAGTGCACATGTGCACACTCTGCACCTAGGAGGTGCTTGTAGTTTTGGAAGTTAGTTTGGAGCACCTCACTATATGAAGGTGTCATGTTTGTCTCACAGCATGTGTGGTTAACATGGTTGCTTCCAGTTTTTAGTAAGTATTTGCAACACTTACATGAGTACTCATTCTATAGTATTATCTGGTGATTTTCAGTAAGCATGTGGCAGTTTATACACCATCTCAAGGTGCCTAGTCCTAGAAGGCTTGCAACAGAAGGAATAGAAACAGATAAGGATCCCATGATTAACCTAGAAATAGAACGAGAATTCCTGTATCTTTGGCTTATGGATTATTGTGTGTGATACCCATGCTTGCTGTTGAATTGTACACTAATACATTTGTGCTGCATTGCTCACCACATTGTAATATTCCTGTCAGCTGCTGCATTATGCTGGACTGTATTGAGCTTTATTTAACAGCACTGTGTTGCATGGTATGACATCATACTGTATTGTGCTATAGTGTAGAGATGGACTGTTTCCCTGTCCAGTAAGTGATTTTTCTGACCCTTTATATATCATGCAGTTATTGCATTGTGCTGTTTTATACTGTGTTGCAGTGTTTTTTAACTGTTTACATTGCTTCACTCTGGACCCACAGTGGTGGTGCTGCGGTAGCGTTGTCACCTCACAGTAAGACGCTGTCCAGTTTGATTCTCAACTAGAGCGTCTTCTGCGTGGAGACATGCGTGAATGGACGTGCCTTTGTTGAAGGTTGTGTGTCAGGGCTGGTAACTCGGCACGTAAAAATCAACTACCAATCCTCAGCAAACCACAGTTCTGCTGTGGCGACCCCTAACCGGGAAAAGCTGAAAGACACAACAACAACAACATTGCTTCACTTTCCCTTTTTATATTATACAGTCCTCCATCCCTGCTCAAATACTGTTACTGATGCTGATTTCTTACCATCCATTTTGGCATCTAACTTGGTTGATCAGGAGTAAATCTCACTAACATGTACCAGCTTGTACTATCTCTATGCTAACAAGGCTATATTTCACTGAAGCCTATGAATCACTATGTTTCACAGAGATGCATCAGATAAATATGGTGTATAGACTTCCACTGCACATCACCAGCATGCAGTGCATGCCCACGTGGTTGGTGCCTCTTTTAGTTTCTCCAAGTTATTTAGACTCTTTAATACTGTGAAGGGAAAGGACCCCATTACTAAGTCAGGGCATCGTTAAAGTTAGTACACAAAGCAGCTTTGCTCAGTCTTAGCTTTGGTTTGGTTTGCTCGATGTTAATGGTGATGGCTGTCAATGTTAGTACTCAGTGTAAAGCACCCGATTGGTATGTAAACGAAAGTAAGATTATATAGTAGATCTTCCACAGACAGTTTAAGGAGTGGTTACTTGGATCTTATGCAGATTTATTCTTTAAGGCTGATCCTGCTGGGACCTGGCAGACCAACTAACCAGGGTGACCACCAATATTGACCATACCAGTGAACAGTGCAGGCACTGGTACAGTGACCTGAAGTATTGCCACCCCGAAAATATGCAGATGTGGAAAACAGAGATGAGGCAGGAGCACCCCAAATAGTATTGTAAGTGTCTGTCTTTTCCATTGTATTTCCTGCTGTAATGTAAAACATTTCTTCTGCCTTTCAGAGTAGTGTTCCAAATAACCTTTGTTTCTTCTGACAGATTCCAAGATTTACAAGGCTGGCTGCTGTGGGTGACTGTCTGCCTGTCTGTCTGTTGAGTGTATGTGCTGTTGTTCAAAGCTATATTGTTGTGGCCCTGTGATGTTTTGAGGGGCTGGGTACATGGCTGTGGCTGTGTGTGCTTATGAGCACCATTTAATGGTATTGTAGAGCTTTCTATTTCATTGTGTATACCCGTCGTAGTGTACCTTATTCATAAAGCTATGGAAATCCTGCTCTGATTCTGCATTGCACATACACATTGTAGAGTCCTATATATGACAGCTTGTGAAAGTCATCTCAGGCTTCTGCTTGCTTCCTCACCCAATTATTACTCTAGGTTTGCAGTGTCATCTGCATGCCCCTCATACTTCTGTGTCATTGCTGGCATATCCTTTGTGTCTTTAAAGGAAACAGAGGTAATCAAGGGGGCTCGAGTGAAGTGTGGTATCCCACATGTGACCTAGAGGATGACAAGACTAACAAGAACCAGAGTATAAAGGATTAGTCCAGGTAAAATCACTTTAGTTAACAGATCGAAGAGATTCTCTGTCTCTGATACCCTCCCTTTGGGAGGAATAAAGGCACCTTGTTGAAGTTTCCAGTAGTTTATTCAGTTAAGCAGGTAGATGGATGAGTGTTCTTGTTCTAATACATTATATTCAAGAGGTCAGTTAGTGGTAGGTTCCATGAGAGCTGATTTGAAGAAAATCTGGGAAATGGAAAAACAAACAGCCAATCCAAAAGCTTAGAGGTTAGTCCCTTAATTGAATATTCCTGAAAGGCCTATGAGGGTTTACCAGCTCAGTAGCTTGTGGAACCTCATTTTTAGTTAAAATGTTTTATTTTTATTTTTAACTAATAACAACCAAAGTATGACAACACACTATGAGCTACAGCTATAGAACTATATTTAAAAAAACACTTTCTCAATTAATGCAAAAGAGGGCTAGATAGCTCTGTGCCTGGCTAGAAAAAGGGCTGGAAATTGGGAATGATCAGGTGAAAGGGTAGTTAACCAATCTCCTGAGAGAGAGGGTTGTGCTGTGAGGCCCAGGATTGGGTTAGATGATGTAAGAGATTGTTGTAATCAGTATGGGAGTGGACTGTCAATCAAACTGGGAGGCTAGAGCTTGGACAACTTTTCTCACTTTTAGCTATAAAAATTTCTAAACTTTCATACCATAGATACAATGCCTATCTGTGAAACACATTCACACCCAGGCATGGAAATTAAATTCAGAAATCATTACGTTTACCGACAAAACCACAAATCCAGGAAAGGCAGCAGCACAGCCATCTTAGCAAAGAAGAATATAGACCATTCAGAATCTCCTAACATCACACTAGCCAACTTAGAAACCAACATGGTGACCATAAATACTACAGAGGATCCCCTCAGAATAGCTTCTGTTTATAATCAACCTCAAAAACAACTGGTACATAATGACTTGGACTTAATTTTTCAGTCTAATCTACCAACGTTACTAGCCGGAGATTTAAATGCCAAAAACCCAACTTGGAATAGCAGAACTACAAATGCCAAAGGAAGATCTCTGATTAACTACTTGGACAGCAGATAAGTAATGGTACTAGGTCCAGATGAACCAGCTCGCTTCCATGCTCAAGGACATCTCCCAGGTATCCTGGATGTTGTGCTACTTAAAAATATGACACTGACTCCCAGCATCTATGCTGTCAGAGAGCTAAACTCAGACCACAATCCAGTAATTTTCATGCTAGATGGTGTCACATGAAGCTCATCTACTGATAATCAAGTAATAACTGAAAAAAAATCTGCTGGTCAGCATTCATGGGCAGTTTGGAGACCTACTTACCTCACATTCCCAGCATTCTAACTGTGACACAACTAGCTATGACCAAAGCAACCAGGAAGCTTCCCAATTATGTGAAGAAAAATCATCTCCAGATACCACCTTGGCTCTGGGAAAAGATTAGAGAAAAGAACAGAGCCCATAGGAAATGGCAAAAGTTTTGCAGCCTGGAAAAATACTCCAAATGAATCACTTAACAGAAATCAAAAAAGCACCATCAGCAACTAAAAACATAGATGGGCTCTAACTGTCTCGAAAATGGAAAATCAACCAAACATCAAATGGAAAGTATCTAGAGCTCTGAGACAAAAATCAGCTCAAGTGCCTGCCACTCATGGGCCAAATGGACTAGTCTTCACCTGTCAGGACATGGCCGAAGCTATCATGGATTTGCCTGGAATTGCACTGCACTCCAAATTTTCAAGAGGCAGACCTGGTATATATTGAGAAAATCCATAAAGTTACTCAAACATACCTGTGCAAGAAACACACCGAAAGAATAGATTTTCCCACACCAAGTGAAACTAGGAAAATACTACAAAAAACAAATATCGAGAAAGCAGCTAGACCAGGCAACATTCCCAGCAAAGCCCTGAAATACCTACCCACAAAAGATGTTGTCACAATCACCAATATTGCTAATGTTACAATGAGACTTAGCCATTTTCCCAAGTGTTGGAAAAATGCAGATGTGGTAGTTCTGCCAAAACCTGGCAAAGACTGAACATTTCCACAAAATTATAGCCCCATCAGTCTTAGGGAAAGTGGTGGTAAAATCATTTTACAACATCTACTAAAACATGTCTCAGAAAAAGGAGTAATCAACAAAGAGCAATATAGTTTTAGAGAAAACTACTCCATAACTCATCAGCTACTGTGAGTTGTGGAATACATCACTGAAATGTATAATACAAATAGAGCAATGGGAGTTGTTTTTTAAGATGTCTCTAAAGCTTGTGATAAAATGTGGCATGAGGGTCTTCTACATAAACTGTTCTTAAAAGGCTTCCCCTCTTACCTGATTCATCTAATTTCTTCCTATCTTCATGGCAGAACTGTCAGAGTAAAAATGGATGGTGTTTACTCAACGGAAGACAGTTACAGCTGAGGTCCCACAAGACTCTACATTATCACCATTACATCAGCAATGTAACAAAAATGGGTGGAACCATGTTGGCAATGTATGCAGATGATACAGCAATACTATACAAATCTAAGCACTCTTGGCTAATCTCAAAAAGGCTCCAAGAGGCTGTAGATGCATTAGAAATCTAGTTTTGTACCTGGAGCATAGACATTAACCCAGAAAAGAGCACCACAATCTTGATGAGCAGACAAAAGCTATACCCATTCCAAAAGATTACTATGTTCAACAAAGACATCCCATGGCAAGACACTGTAAAATACCTCGGCATCACAATAGACAAATGGCTCTCCTGGAAAATACACATAGAAACCAATATAAAGAAAGCGAGGAAAACCTGCAACCAATTCTATCCATTAGGTTCATAGGTTCATAAGGTAGGTACTAGGTTATCTGCCCAAGGGCATTTATAAGCCTAGCCAGAATGTATTGGCTTTCGCCTCCCTTTTAGATTAGTTTCCTGGGCCTCTGTCCAGCAGGGCCATTGAAGTGATCCCAGGGGTAAATTTACGATTTCCCATCCACTTGTCAAGATTTCTCTTGAAGAGAGTCAGTGAGGGGCTTTTCCTAACATAAATTGGGATTCTATTCCAGAGCGAGGGAAGTCTCTGGGACAGGAATCTATCCCTCCAGTATGTCCTGTTTGTTGTTGTGATGAGGTTTAAATCACTGGAGCGTGTGGCTCTAAGAGAGTTGGTTTTCTTGAGGTGGAGCATGTCCATTAATTCCGGGTTGGACATGGCCTTGTACGTCAAGCAGAGATTACCTCTGAGTAGGCAATAAGCAACCAAGTAGAGCTGGAGTTTCTTTAGTCGTGCTGCATTGGGCATCTGTTTGAGGCCCACGATCCTCTTGGTGAGGTACTTCTGTGGTCTTTCCAGCTGTTGCAGGTGTCGAATAAGATAAATTCCAAATGGGGCATTGTACTCTATTATGGGCCTGATGAGTGATGAGTAGAGGGACACAATGACCTCTCTTGATCTAGATGTAAACCCTTTCATGATTAGGTGGGCTACATAGAAGGATTTTCTAACCACTTTGGCAATGTGATTATTAAAGGAGAGGTCGCTATCTACCTGGGTCCCCAGAGCCCTAATTACATCTTCCATACTTAGTGGATTACCACCTATGTGATAGTTCGTGGGCACTTTGTTTTCCCCAAATGGGATGACTGTGCACTTTTTGGCATTTAGCTTGAGGCCATGGTTCTGACACCAGGTATTCATCTTCGTGAGACCCTTCTGGAGGATGTCTGTGTCAGCCAGAGAGTCGATTATGGCCCCCAGTTTGCAATCATCTGTGAACTTAGTCAGCCATAGTCCTCCCATGCTTGCCTGTACCTCAGAGAAGTATATACCGAACAGGAGGGGTCCCAGGACTGAGCCCTGTGGGATGCCACTTGTAAGTGGTTTACAGTCGGACATGGCACCTGCAACTCTGACCATGTGAGTTCTATCTGTCAGCCAGGTGGCAACCCATCTCGTGACATAGGGATTAATGTTCAAGCTGGTAAGCTTATCTATAATGCCAGAGTGGGGAATGGTGTCAAAGGCCTTAGCAAGGTCCAGGTAGGCTGTATGGACTACCTTTCCCTCATCTATGGCCGTGGTAACTGTTTCAAAGAAGTCAACTAGGTTTAGGAGGCAGGATCTGCCTTTAACAAAGCCGAATTGGGTAGGGTCCAGTGTCTGGAGGTTCCCAATGTCTCTGTTAATGAGTTCCATGATGATGCACTTCATAGCTTTGCAGATCAGGCTAGTCTGGCTTATAGGGCAATAGTTCCCAGGATCTGTTGTGGCACCACCTTTGTGGAGCGGGATAACTGTTTCTGTACGCCATTCTTTGGGTACATAGCCTGTGGTAAGGCTAAGTTTGAACAGTGAATTTAGGTGAGGGTTTAGTTCATTTTGGAGCTCGTGTAAGACACAGCCTAGGATACCATCCGGTCCCATTGATGCTGTGTATTTGGCTTTGGAGAGAGCTGTTTTCACCTGTGTGTCTGTGATGTCTGGGGCTCTACATTCTTCTGGGATGGAAACGGGCCCTTTTGGGAGTGATGGGGGGTTAAGTTTGCACTGGACCTGTCAGCCAGGATGTTGGCAATGTCAGTTGGTTCAGTGTATTTTTTGCCATTTTGCACTAGCTCAGAGCAGATCCGAGAGTTGCCACCTAGATTCTTGACATAGCTAAAGAAGGCTTTGTGATTATCTTTAGAGTATTTGGAAATTTTTCTTTCGAAACTGGCCTTGGATGATTTTATGAGGGATCGTAGTTTCTTGCTAATACTGATCAGGGATGCCTTTTTTGGGGGATTTTACTCTATCATGTAATAGTTTCCTCCTTCTGTCGTATAGCTTATTTATGGCCAGGGACCACCAGACTGGTTTCCTCTTTTTGGAGGAGTGAGTCTTGGTTTTACTTGGGATGGCTCGATCCATGCTTTCCTGTAGGTGCTCATAGAATGCATTTGTAAAGGATTCTGCAGTTTGGGCAGCATTATCCTTTAGCAAGGGGGCTTCGAAACTTTCCACCTCGGTCTTGAGAAGTGTGAAGCTTGCTTTTGAAAAGTTTTTCACAGTGGTTTCCTTGACTGGGGGTGGGGTCGAGATGTGGATGTCCGGTGTGATTAGTTTATAGTCTGATCTTACCAGCGAGGGGTTTACCCCTGGTGTGGAACACTGATCCCCCATGTTGGTGATGATCACATCCAATATGTTGTCACCTCTTGTGGGAGTGGCAACCAGTTGTTCCAGGGCATTTGAGTTTATAAACTCTAGGAAACGTTGGGCAAAGGAGTTTGTACTTGAGTAGTTTTCCCAGTCAATGTTTGGGTAGTTGAAATCACCAAATATCATGGTGTTTGGTAGGACCTTCATATTTTCCAATGTTCTCAGGAATGCTGAGTGGGGGTCCTGAGACAAGGTGGGGGATCTGTAGCAAGCTACAATCTGAAAAGCAGCTTTGCCCACTGTTAGTTGCACTTGGATGGTCTCTGAGGCCTCGTGCTGTGCCACTAACCTGGAGGTGTGGGTATCCTTTATGAAAATGGATACACCCCCTCCTTTTGTATTTCGGTCCGGGTTCTGGGGCCAAAAGGTATGGTATGAGTTGTAGCCTGGTAGTGCTGGGGTGCTCTCTGGAGCCTTGAACCAGGTTTCAGTTACTGCACAGATATCAATTTTCTCCATGCTGAGGAGTGCCTTGAGTGCATGCATTTTGAGGTTTAGACTTCTGGCATTGAGTAGCATTACCCTCAGTTTTTGGTTACTTGTATTGTTTATGGAGGTGGGTTTGTCTTTTGAACCTTGCCTAAAAAAGGCAATATGGGGGTGGCAAGAGCCTTGGCAAGTATTCGAAAGCCTAGGGGCGCCAGGTGCAAGCCGTCTCTGACGAAGCAGAGTGACTTATCGAGCATGTCATCCTAGGCTGAGAGACACTGGATCCCCTTTGAACGACACCAATAGCTTAGCCAATTGTTAAAATTGATAATTTTATCTTTATACTGTGGCATCATTCTTGGTGAGGGCAAGATGCTACTCAGGGTCAGGGTCATACCGACCTGGGCTACATGATCAAAGAGCTCCTCTGTGTCTCTTTTCATGTAGTCCAGGGAGGTACGTCTTAGGTCCAACATGGACAATGACAGAGTAATATTTGCACTTGTTATGGGGAGACCTGAGTGCTTGTGTTATGTGGCAGATCCTGGCACCCGACAGGCAGCTTACAGTAACCTTCTCCTTGTTCAGTCTAGTGAGTGGGACGTCAGTGTGCCTGACAGTAGAGTCACCTATTACTAGTGTATTGGGTGTGTTATTTAGCATTAAAGGCTGTGATTGTGTGGCACACTGACTTAGTGAAGTATGTGATACGTGGCTGTTGTTAGAGGGTGGAGTTTGCTTGGATGTCTGCTTTGGAGGTCTCTGCTGCTTTGGAATTGATGAACAGGAGAAGTTACCTGATTGTTAAAAACAAACTACTTTTCTACAAGAGCATAGTCAGAGCCCAGATGCTCTAGGCAGCATCAATCTGGGGCTATGCACTGACAGCTAAATAACAAATCTTCAGAGACTACAAGTTAAGACCATCAGACTTAATCGAGATGCTCCATGGTATGTAACTAATAAACAGATACACAGAGACACCCTCTGACCTACTATGAAACAACTTATCCGGGACCCACAGCTAAGTTATTCATACAGCTGAGCAATCACCCACAGGAGGATATTAAAACAAACTACAACAAATCACATTACAGAAGACAAAAAAGACCCAGAGCAAGTCTGAATGGCTAACTGTCCATCAGAATAATTTTCCATTGTACAGATTTCTCCAGCCTTAGATAACACAACAAATAACATCACAAGTACAAGAACATTAAAAACCACAGAGATAATGGGGAGAGAGATAGACAGAGAGAGAACCACAGTCTCAGGCCTCCATACAAGAAGATTCAAGTATCTAACCCTCTTTTCCACCAACTCTACCACCTGGAACCTGAACAAAGGAAGAATCTGACAGAAGAGCCCTGACTTCATCACCTGGAACCTAGAGAAAGAAAGAATCTGTACAGAAGACCCCTAAGTAACTCCTAGACTCAGGAAGAAGCTTGACAGTGAAGTCCCCAGACTAGAGTACCATAAAACCACTTTGGGACGAAGATCATTCCACTCTCACTGCAGCTACCCCACAGCAACTAGGTATAGATACTGTAGAAACTGAGCCTGCATATACAAAGTTTCTATAATCTGCAGTACAATGAAAATTGTTGTTCCAGGGCAGCACTCCGCACATATATTCTGTACACCATGGGCACAACTTGCCTGTGCTCAAAGAAGATCTGAGATTCTTATGTTTACTACAAGTGTTTGTGTACTCTGCAGTTTACCACATGGTGGATTTTTATACCATGGGCACAGTAAGCCCACACAAAAGGTTCTGACTTTACGCACATTTTACTTTTTCCCCCCTACTTGTGCACATCCATGAGCTCTGTAAAAAATGAGTTCTGTGACTTGTTTCCCACTATATGCTATTCCTCTGGATGCTTGTTTGTTTGTTTGTGTCTTTCGGCTTTTCCCGGTTAGGGGTCGCCACAGCGGAACTCCGGTCCGCTAATGATTGGCAGTAGAGTTTTACGTGCTGGCTTGCCGGGCCTAACGCACAACCTTCAACGAAGGAACGCCCATTCACGCATGTCACCACACAGAAGACGCTCTAACTGAGAATCGAACGGGCAACGTCTAACTGTGAGGCAACAACGCTACCGCAGCACCGAGATTGTACTCTTCAAAAATGGAAATAACCTAGTGTAGCTTTAAGTGACTGCCTCCCCTGCATATAAAAAGTGTTGTCTTTATCAAGAGGAAGAAGAATGGGGACTGGTCACTTTAATCGTATTCATGAGCCTCTGAAGCAGGCATTGTAAACCTTTTTTGTTGTTATACATGAGAATATTAGCCTTTCATATCATATGTCAGGAGATAATGAGCCCGTAAAAGTGGCACAACCTCTCATGTAACATGTGATAGACAGGAGAAATGTTTGTAATAAAGCTTTCGATGGACCTGATGAAGCTCAGACGAAAGTGTTTTCTTAAATATAGTTCTGTAGTTGTGGCTCATAGTGTGTTGTCATGCTTTTGTTGTTAACAGTTAAAAATAAAGCCTTTTAACTAAGAATGCGGTTCCACAGTCTGCTGAGCTGTTAAATCATCACAGGTCTTTCAGGAATATTTAAATAAGGGACTAACCTCTAAGCTTTGGATTTACTCCTTGTTTTTCCATCTCCCAGATTTCCCTCCAATCAGCTCCCATGGAACCTCCTACCATTGTCTATAACTGTCTTTTAAATAACTGACCTGTTGAATATAATGTATTAAAACAAGAACACTCTTCCATGTACCTGCTTAACTGAATAAACTACTGGAAACTTCAACAAGATGTCTTTATTCCTCCCACAGGGAGGTTTTCAGAGAGAGTGATTCTCCAGATCTGCTAGCTAAAGTGATTTTATCTGGACCAATATTTTATACTCTGTTTTTTGTGCCTTTAAAGGCTGTGGCTGAAGTAGATGAAAGGATAAGAAGTAGCTTGCCAAGTGGAGTTCTGCATTCTTGCCAAAATGTGGCCCATCCCAGTTCAGATAAAGCTGGAGTGGGTAGTGAAGGTGATGGCTAAGATTCATTCTGTGGATTGCTGAACTTCAGCCCTTCCGGCAGTGGACAGCAGATTCACAGGTCTAGCTGTCCCATGCCATTAGGCCACCACAGGCAGGTAGGTACATGACACCAACCACCCAGACCAAGGAGCTCCATCTAATGGATCCTAGTAACATCCCTTAGGATCCATCTCCAGTTTGCATACGGCCCTTACCTCATCCTGTCCACAACAATTTGCCTTTCCTCCGTTTGTCTTTTTCTATGTAGCCCATGTCTCCCCTCTTAGTATTTATACATTTGTCCTGTTTGTGCCTGCCCACCCCATGCATTCTTCTCCCTCATGCCTGTCAATTTTCCCTCATCTCTTCTCTTCTCTCCTGTGTGTATGTGTGCGTGTGTATGTATGTATATATATATATATATATATATATATATATATATATGCATACATATACACACACACACATATATATTATATATATATATATATATATATATATATATATATATATATATATATATATATATATATATATATATATATATATATATATATATATATATATATATATATATGGATTCTCTTCAATTGCTCGAACTGCTGAAATGCCGAACGTCATATCATCCTGCAGACCATTGTTCCGTTGTGGCGACCCCTAACTGGGATAAGCCTAAAGGAGATGATGATATGGCCAAGACCATATAACTGACATTTTGAAAGTTCGAACAGTGTGAATGGAGATTGCTGTACATTGCAGAACAGGAAATTTGCTGTTTTCCTCAATGTAGTACAATCTCGGAGTTGGTACATTTAAGTAGCAGGGGATGTGGGGGGTGTAGGGGGGCTTGCCCCCCTGCAAAAAGAAAAAAAAAACATTGTTTGTGTTTATTTTTATTGTAGTTTTGGACTTTTGAAATGTCAGTTATATGGCAGTTTGATCAACTGAAGGTAATCCATTTACATATATATATATATATATATATATATATATATATATATATATATATTTGTTTTTGTTTGTCTTTTCAGCTTTTCCCGGTTAGGAGTCGCCACAGCGGAACTCCGGTCCACTAATGATTGGCAGTAGATTTTTTTATGGTGCCGAGTCGCCAGCCCGACGCCCAACCTTCAGCGAAGGCACGCCCATTCACACATGTCTTTCATAGGCCACTCGACCGGTGGGAGGACATGCAGACACCACACAGAAAGCACTCCAGCCATGACTCGAACAGGAGAATCTCTTGCTGTGAGGTAACAACGCTACCGCTGTACCACCATGACATATATATATATATATATATATATATATATATATATATCAGTGGGTGTTCTCTCACTACAAAAAATGTGTCCTGCTTCCCCTCATCCTTACTTTCTCTGTGTGTGCTCCTCTGCTTGCTGTATCACTTTTCCTATTTTCATGTACTCCCCTGTCCACACTTTTCATGAAACCATAATGTATTCATGTAGCTGAGCACCAATTGAGTGGCCTTTACAATCTGCTATATGTTACTCCTCTGCCATGATTGTTTAAGTGCCTGCTTATGCTGTCTGCTGTACACCTCATCCATGTTGCCACAAGGCCCACACAAGGGAGTGTGTGAGTGCTGTCTTGCCTTATTACATAGGCTGTCAACTACATTGTGCTCCACTGCTGTCCTTTCCATCCTGCATGCTATGTCTGTCTGAAGTGCAGCGATCTGCCTACAGTATGTCCCTGCTTAGTTATTCATGTCTGTTTTAGACAACAGTGTATTGTCTTCATGTTGCATATCTTTAGCAATCCTCGCTTTTGTTTCTACATGTTACTTTTCAGGTTCATCACTGCTTCCTCTCTTGACAAATACTAGAGCAGAAATTCCACCGAGTTATTGCAGAATTTATGTTGCTCCTGCACAAAAATGCAGCATAATTCTGTGAGTAGTTATCCAAAGGACACAGCTGCAGCATACAAAAGCAGAGAGCATTAGACATTCATTTGCTAACTTTTGGTTCAGATTTTATTTCTTGAGGAAAAGAAGCTTGAAGCTAAGCTTGAATTCTGCATTTATGTCTTGCAAGGGACTTTGCCCTTACATAACCAGTTCATGTTTGCTGCACCTGAGCTAAAGTGGTGCTGCCCATGTAGCTACCTCTAACTGACCAAAGCATGCTTTTAACCAGCTGTGCATTGTCACGAGCTTAGGTTTTATACACGTGATTGACCCAAATGCAGCATAAAAGCCTTTTTTAATGAAAAACATCCTTTCATTCCATGATCATTGGAAAATTAAAGTTTTCATTCCCTAAGTAGCTGGAAATCTCAAAGCATAAAAATTAGCAGAGAATGTGGGTGGTTCACACACACCCACTTACTTATATATACCAATTCCAAGGTTGCACCATCAGTATTCCGACAGTTTTGTTCTTCCAGGGTAAAGCAGGCCTTCGGACACTGATGATCATATAAATGAGTGTTAATTATTAGTGTTTTGAAAACAAGCCTGGTTCCCATTTATTTCTTACATTTTTGATGACTGCACAAACTTAAAGGCACTGTTGTTCTCAGCCAAGTTATGCTGAGTGGCACAGCAATATTGTGGCCAGATTAAGACATTTTTTATTTATTTAGATGCTGTTAGTGCACACCTGCAGTCCCACACATGCAAGTTAGTATTCAGTCTACTTACGGATCGTGAATTGCAGATAAGGACTCCTAAACCCTGTTGCATATAGAGGTAAGTAGTCTGCTGTTCTCTTGGGTTTGTGAACTGGGTAGGTCTCTTGTATGTAAATTCAACTGCATAACCAGCCCCTCACAGTTGTTCTCAATATTTGTAAATATTGCTGCATGACTTATTTGGCAACATAAAGAGAGACACAGTCATGTTTTTTTTTTCAAAATGCAAAATGTTATGGATTCATTTTGAGGAAAACAGAAGTAGAGCTAGTTGCAATTGCATTGTTTTCATCACAACAGATTTGCAGCTATCATGACATGACGGTTTATCTTGACTACCTGGGTCATGTATTTAAATCATGTATTCTAATTCTTTAACATTCCTTAGCACTTTTCTTTTTGTTCTGCTCGTTGGGTATACAGTAAACTCCTTGGCATTCTTCTCTTTCCTTACTGGCTGGCCGACAGACTTGGATTCTCTCTCTCTCTCTTTTTTTTGCATGCAGTCTGCTTCAGTGTTTCCCGAACATCAAGCATACCCCAAATCCCATAAGGCTGTCTTGCAGGCAGCCATAGGGTTTGCTTGTTTCTTGTTGGCATCCCAGCAATGAGGGTGCTTTTGTTTTTAAGTTCCTAATGCCACCCCTTGGGTAGGGGACATGCTACCTACATTCTGACAGGAACTACTATGCCTCCTAATGTTGATGCATTCTTCCATGTACCTGCTGAGGAAAGTTACCACATTTATTGCTTGTTGAGCCAGATGCACACCTGAGGATTGCCCCAAGTGTCACCTCCCCTACTCCAGAGGACGTATTTTGCCCTTCCTTCCTAAGGACAGGCACACCTAGTATTCTTATACCATCTCCATGCTGCTTATCAAACATGATTCCTGAGTTGTATAAAGGGCTTCATACCTCTCCTTCAATGCAACTGGCTGATAGACTTGGATTTTTAATTAGGGTTCTGAAATCCTGTAGGTATTAATTAGGGCATACTGCTTAACAGTGCTACTTGTAAAGCGATTTACTTCATACTGAAGTTTCCCATAATGTTGATGCTTCCTGTAAAAAGTATAGATATAATGCGGTCTTAAGAACAGTCAAGTGCCCACCCACTGACTTACTTTTCTAGGATGCCCTGTAGCATCGTGGGATGTTGGATGACATCTTTGAATAGTGGGCTTCTGTAGTATTAAGGAATAAAGATGCAGATTTCATTTCACCAACACAGTGCAGAAACAGCCAGTAATGTACAAGGCCTTCTACTGTCCTGACTTTCTGACTTCAGAGTACACAAGTCAAACAGATGCATCAGGAGACTCCATTGCTAAGCAATTGTAAAATCTGTTACCTCTCTCTTAAACCCAGAGTAATTTACAACGTAAAATTTTGAAACCCGCCACCCTTGCCCCTGACAAGTTAACAACTGAATGCATCAAAGTAGTTGTAGATGCTCTGGTATACCCTGTGACCATCTTAATAAATTAGTCTATCAAGGAAAGCTAAGTTTCCACTTTATAGAAAAAAATCCTACATGCTTCCCCTACATAAGGGTAGAAACTCCACTGACCTGTCCAATTACATGCCCATAGCCTTCCTATCTCCTCTGTCTAAAATACTTCAAAAGTGTATACAACCCCAAGTTACTATTACCTACATTACTGACCCTGCACAGCATGGTGTCCCTCCAGATCACAGCACCAACACTGCACTACTAAGCTTTATTACAGCAGTAAATCAAAGCAGAAACAATAACCTTGTCTCTTTGTTGTATTCCTTGAAGTGTCCAAAGCCTTTGACACAGTGTCACACCAAAAATTACTGTACAAGATGTCTTTTCTAGGCTTTGACAAATTTCCTCTGTCCTGGTTTAACAGTTACCTCTCAAACAGACAAGTTGTAAAGAGGCAAAACAGCATCTCTTTCTTTATCCCAGTAACCACAGGAGTTCCTCAGGGCTCTGTATTAGATCCACTGCTTTTTAATATATTCATTAATGACCTGCATTTAGCAACCAAATAAGCAAATATCATCCAATATGCAGACAATCCCACAATGATATGCTCTGTCATAAACATGGCTAAACTACAATAGTACACCCAAGAAGCTGTTGCACAGATTGAGACCTAGCTAACTAACCCCCAAAAAATCCAAACATGTCCTATTCATTCCTAAGTAATTATCCAACCAGAAAATTTCCTTCCTATCTCTGTCTTCAAGCAATACCAAGACAGAAATTGTATCTCATGCCAAAAACTACTAGGGGTTACCATTGAAAAAATCTTACAAGAAGACTCATCCATCTACCTGCTTAACTGAATAAACTACTGGAAACTTCAGCATGGTATCTTTATTCCTCACACAGGGAGGGTATCAGATAGAGAGAAAGAGAGAGAGAGTGTTTCGCAGATCTGCTAGCTAAAGTCGTTTTATCTGGACTAATCCTTTATACTCTGTTTCAAATGTAACACTGTAGGACATTTTTATTCTACTGTGTACTATTTCCATTGATTTTTCTATTGATTAGTAAATATCTGATAACTGTTCAAATGTGTAAGGTCCAGCAAAATATCTCTGTAATACCTGTTTATTTATTTATTTTTTTTTACTTTTCCCTCCGTATTTGTTTTTACTGTATTGTTTAATTAATATATTGTAGAAGTTTATAATTGTTCTCTGGAGCTATTTTCCCTGGGCCTCCACTGAAAAAGGGCAATTTGTTGCTCAGTCGGATTACTCCCGGTCAACAAATGTAAAGTAAAATAAATATATAAATACATTATATTGACCTAAAATGTATTTATGCTTATTGTCCAGAATGTATTATCTGTTGTTTTACTGTTTACTTATTTTATTGTGGAGCTTTTCTCCCTGGGTCTGCACTAAAAAGGGGCAGCTTGTCTATGAAGTTGCACATCCTGGTAAAGAAATGTAATAAATAAATTAAGTCCTTGTCTTGCAGTGATCCCTGAGAATGGAATGAATACATAGAAATGTGCCTGCAGTTATTCTTGCTTTTTTTCCCATTAGTTGTTTGATACACAGGGAATAATTGTAACACATATGTTCCTTTGCAAATGTTTGGTTCCACATCACTGAATATAAATAGTGGTTATTGTATTTAGTAGACAGCATAAACTCCAGCTGAATACAGTTGGCTTTGCAAAATACAGCAGGAGCACAACATAGCAAGGTACTTCATAAGAAATGTGTTTTATAACCCAGTTACTTCTACGGTACTGAGGCACACCCTTCAGAAATTGCCATAAGCAACTGAGACTGTCACATGTGCTGTTGTGTGTCAGTACAATCAGAAACTGGAAAAATGTATCTATTTTAAATGTAACTTGATATACTACGTGACACTAATATCACTGCACAACTATATATTTTATCATTTGTTCTACCCCAAAGTGGCCTAACTAGGGTGGATATACTGATGCATTTTTGTTCTTTCAAATACAGCCAGTACGTATATTTCACAGAATTTTGTGGAAGCTAATAATTTGTAATAAAGGCTGAACCTTACCATTCACCCCTTCTGTCGGCTAACTGTGTCAGTTCACCAGAAATTCCAGCATCAGTAGTTATTGTACTTTTGACTGACACCACAAAGTAAAAGAGCTGGGAATCCCCAGAGAATCAGTTTTCCTTATGACCTGTTTGAAAGGAAAAGAAATAAAGGCCTACAAACACTGCTATGTGTGCTTTTCCTGTGCCAAACATATTAAAATGAGATGCCATTGTGATATAAAAATCAGGGAAATAAACTCCTTAAGAAAGTGTTTGGAGATTACATGCAAACCTAGAATGGTCTACACTGAAGAAGCTAACTAACATCAAAGTCACAGAAGCCGAATAATGTAAATATGCCACAGAAAGGAAAACATTTAACCCATGCTTTTTTAAGATATGGTAATGCAGAGATTATTGTGTAGAAAGGAAACTATACTCTTTGACAAAAAGTTACATGTCCTTTAAGATAATGTCAAATTATGGATACATACTGTCAACAGCAAATACAAGTTAAAATTGATTTTTTCAGCCTTACTACTCTATAGCTTATTTTATACTGTATCATGTACTGTATACATCAGGTGATTGCTGAAGACCATCTCATGTTTATTTTCAATTCATAGTGTGTATTTGTAACCCATATGTCTTGTTTGCAGATTGTGGATTCTTTCACTGCTGTATATATGACAAGTAACCTGGAAACATTCTGTCATTGAGAAATAGCAGGCTTTAAAAAGGGGCAGTACAAACATAAAGTACTAAGCTATGCCATTGCCATTATGTGGATACTCTAGATTGAAATCTACATTTTATGTACTCGGATTAAATTTAGAGTGAAAGAATCAGTATCAGGGCTCTAGACAGCATTTGCCATCTGTTGTCCCATTTCATTCTGGCATGGAAAAACCTGCTTTGCCTAAGAGTAATGTGATGACTATGTGCTCATTGTTTAAATTCCCATAATTCTTTTTAATTTTCTCATTTAATCTGTAGCAACTTGAAGCAATAGGAAGCATTTATACTTTGGATTTAAACTGGTAGCAAATCCTATTTCACTATTTCACATTCCTGCTGCCCAGATTTCTTTAACAAATATTCAGCCCATGCACAGAACATGTTTGCAAAGCTCTTCTTCCTGCTCCACATGAAACACATAATTTATTTATTTATTTATTTCAGTTTGATTACCGGGGAAGTCCACTGGGCCAAGAAGTACCCATTTTCAGTGGAAGTCCGGGGAGAAAAGCTCCAAAAACAGTACAATCAAGGTTACATACAGTAATGGATAATAATACAATGTCACAAACAGTTAGGAATATGTGAGATGCAGTAGTAGGCAATACAGTAAGGATTACATAAAATACAATCATAAAAGTACAATGTCCAAGATGCAGAGTCTGCAAAGAAAAAAAGTAAATTTTTTTTTTTTTGCTACGTATGAACAGTATTTACATACTTATAGTCAACTGAAAGTCAGCTATGACCATATAGGGGGAACATAAAATGAAATTAAGAGAGTATATAGTAGATTGCTGCTAGAGAATAGAGGCCAAGGTGGAGAAAGTTTCTGGAATTTATACTGGGTGAAAGCAAGGACATTTCCATTTGGAGGATAAGTGTAAGAAAAGATGGGTCTTGAAAGAGTCAGAGTTAGGGATGGTCCTAAGAGAAGGTGGGAAGGAGTTCCATTTCCTACCAAGAGAGAAGGAGAGTAGAAGCTGGCCAGCGGGATGCTTAGGTTTGTGAATGGAGATTAGGTTTTGGTGTTCAGATCTCAGAGATCGGTTAGGGATGTAAGGGGGAAGGATGTTAGATAAGGCAGGGCATTTTTCTGGGTAAAATATTAATTTGTGAGTGGTAGTTAGTTGGAGATAGTCAAGGTAGTTAGGGAGTTCTAACCAGTTTAGAGATTGTAGGGCATGGTAGTGGTGAGTACAGGTTTTGGATTTGGTGGCAAATTTAGAGATCTTATTATAGTAAGCTTCAAGTTTTGAGGTGTTGGAAGCAGAAAGATTAGTTAGAAGTGGGGCACCATAAAGGAGAGAAGGGAGGAGGTAGGTGATGGCTAAGGTATGCCTAGAGGAGTTAGAAAGAAATTGATTATTCCTGTAGAGCATACCTAATTTTTGGTGGGTTTTCTTTATGTTTTGTTGAATGTGGAGATCAAATTTGAGGCTTTCATCAATGGTAATGCCAAGGAGTTTTGCGGAAGGGACCACTTCTATAGGAGTGTTGGTTAGGCTTTGGACATTGAACGAGTTTTTGTTAAAGGAAGATGCCTTGG